>NW_027597205.1:12500-47500 GCF_964194155.1 Cetorhinus maximus | reverse complement strand
GTTTTAACCCACTGCTACATCCATGACCTTCCTTCCATCAAAATGTCCAAAGCGGGAATGTTCCCTGATATTGCGCAATGTTCAGCACCATTCGCAGGCTGGATGTGGAGAGGATATTTCCTCTTGTGGGAGAATCAAGAACCAGGGGTCTCTGCTTCAATATAAGGGGTCCCCAGTTAAGTCGGCGATGAGGAGAATATTTTTTTTCTCTCAGGGGGTTGTGAGTCTCCGGAACTCTCTTCCTGCAAAGGATTGGGAAGCTGAGCCTTTGGATATTTTGCAGCTGGAGTTGGAGAGATTCTTGATGAGCAAGGTGGGGGTGATAGGTTATCGGGGGGGGAGAGGGAGGTGGGATGCAGATTTCAGGTTACTATCAGATCGGCCACGGTCTTATTAAATGGCGGAACAGGCTTGAGGGGCCGAGTGGTCTCCTCCTGCTCCTTTTCCATATGTTGGTATTCCCACCTAGCCTAGTATGGCTGCATTATGGTCAGTCTCTTCGCCTGGGTAATTGATGTAGATTGCAAAATAGACAGCGCTGACCCCACTTGCCCTTCACTACTTAAATACAATATTGGGCTGGACATTGAAGAACCATAGAACCATAGAGCGCTACAGCACAGAAAACAGGCCATTCGGCCCTTCTAGTCTGTGCCAAAATATTATTCCGCTAATCCCATTGACCTGCGCCCAGTCCATAACCCTCCAGACTTCTCCCATCCATGTATCTATCCAATTTATCCTTAAAACTTAAAGAGTGAGCCCACATTTACCACGTCAGATGGTAGCTCGTTCCACACTCTCACCACTCTCTGAGTGAAGAAGTTCCCCCTAAACCTTTCCCCTTTCACCCTAAAGCCATGTCCTCTCGTGTTTATCTCTCCTAATCTAAGTGGAAAGAGCCAACTCGCGTTTACTCTGTCTCTACCCCTCACCATTTTGTAAACTTCTATCAAATCTCCCCTCATCCTTCTACGCTCGAAGGAATAAAGTCCGAACCTGTTTAATCTTTCCCTGTAACTCAACTCCTTAAGTCCCGGCAACATCCTAGTAAATCTTCTCCGCGCTCTCTCGATCTTACTGATATCCTTGAGGGAATTCCGCCGCTCTTGTTTGGGTAGCGGCGTGGTGCTTTATTCTGAACCTCTAGCTGAGAGGCCTGAGCCAAGATCCAAAGAAAAAAGCTCCACCGGCAATGTTGCACTCCCTCAGTAATGGCCGCACCCACCCCTCCATCCCCACCCCGGGTGTCAGTCCCAGGCTGGTGATGCGGAGGACATTGGGTTCCCATTGGGGCCAGATTGGCAACGCTGAGCTTTGGTGAGGGGAAGTAATTCAAGATCACGCCCTCTCCCTGCCCCTTTTCAGGGAGAGAGTTCCAGGAACTCACGACCTCTCCGAAAGAGAGAGAGAGAGAGAGAAACCTCCTCATCTGTTTTAAATGGGGGGACCCCTTAATTTTTAAGCAGCGACTCCTCATTCTAGACTCTCCCAGAAGAGGAAACGTCCTTTCCACACCCACCCGGTCAAGACCCCTTCAGGATCTTTAAATGTTTCAATGAAGCCACCTCTTACTGTCCTCCCGGCTACTGTGTCAGCTGTGGCTCAGTTCATAGCACCCTCGCCTTTGAATCAGAAATGTTGCGGGTTCACGTCCCACTCCCGGAAACCAAGAACTGTGAATGTACTCGAAAGAGTTACATGCGATCTGTCGGTAACTCGAAAGAGTTACTGTTCATTTCCATTTGATGGCATCACTAACTTCCTTAACCACCGATGGTGCAAGGTTCTTGCAACACTGTTCTTCCTTGGTGAAATATATCCCCGCCCTGCCTCAACCTTTCTGTTTAACTCTCTAAAATTCCACATCTCGCTATTTAGTTTAAAGCCCTCTCGCCTGCCCTAGTTATAGGACTCGTCAGATCACTGGGCCCAGCACGGTTGATGTGAAAGCCAGTTAGTGATGCTATCGAATTGAAATGAACAGTAACTGGGAGATCAGTAAGAGGGTGACTTAACTGAAACATGTCGGATCCTGAGGGGTCCTGACAGGGTGGGTGTGGAGAGGGTGCTTCCTCTTGTGGGAGAATCTCTTCTCGAGTAGGAACTCCAAGCGGATACAAGCTGAGCCTGTCCAGCCTGGTCCTGGTACCCGTCCGGTGAACCTTCCCGGAACTGCTAGCCTTTTCTCTAACTGCTTCCGTCCGCCGTGTTATTCCCCCACCAGGGGTCAGACCCACCATCCTGCTGGAGCCCAACTACAGTGTATTCCTCAAAGGAGAGTCGGTTAATGTTACCTGCACCATCTGGGAACGCAACACCAGCCGGGGGATTGATTTTTACCTGGACGGCTCCTTCCTGACCCATCGTGACATCGGGCCCGGGAGAAACTCCGCCAGTGTGCGAGTGGCCAACTTGACCTCCAAGGGCGCTGGGAGGTACAGCTGCAAATACGGGAACCAGCTGGCCGGGGAGTACGCGAATTCTTCCCTCGATGCCTCGGTGCACATCGCCGTGACAGGTGAGCAGGGGAGACGTTTTACAAGCACTGCTCGGGTACCGATGCGCGCTCACCTGAAGGGGACATGTGGCGTGGGTGGGGGGATAGATACGGAAGGGGAAGATGGTCGGGGTGGACTATGGGGGTGACTGAATGTGACTCAGGCTGAGGCAAATCGAGGGAGAATGGCGAAGAGAGAGTGAGAGAAACCAAAAAAGAGGGAGGGAGGGAGAGAGACAGAGGGAGACAGACAGAGACAGGGAGGGAGAGAGAGAGAGGCAGAAAGGGAGATACAGAGAGAAGGGGAGGGACAGAAGGAATGAGAGAGAAGGGGCGACAGAGGGAGAGAACGAGACAGAGAGGGGGAGAGGCAGAGAAAGAGAGAGAGAGAAAGATCGAGAGATAGACAGGTAGACAGACAGAAGGAGAGAGAGACTGAGAGAGAGAGAGAGAGAGAGAGAGAGACAGACATAGAGACAGAGAGAGAGAGCGATATAGAGAGAGAGACAGAGGGGGAGAGAGAGAGGCAGAGACAGAGAGAGACAGGTAGAGAGAGACAGAGGGGGAGAGACAGAGGCAGAGACAGAGTGGGACAGGGTGAGGGAGACAGGGTGAGGGAGACAGAGAGAGAGAGAGACAGAGAAAGAGAGAGAAAGATCGAGAGATAGACAGGCAGAACGACAGAAGGAGAAAGAGACCGAGAGAGAGAGAGAGAGAGAGAGGGAGAGAGAGATAGGCAGAGAGTGGGAGGCAGAGAGAGAGAGAGAGTGACAGAGTGACAGACAGACAGACAGAGAGGGAGAGAGAACGACAGATAGAGAGAGACAGAGGGGGAGAGAGAGAGACAGGGAGGGAGAGAGAGAGAGGCAGAAAGGGAGATACAGAGAGAAGGGGAGGGACAGAAGGAATGAGAGAGAAGGGGCGACAGAGGGAGAGAACGAGACAGAGAGGGGGAGAGGCAGAGAAAGAGAGAGAGAGAAAGATCGAGAGATAGACAGGTAGACAGACAGAAGGAGAGAGAGACTGAGAGAGAGAGAGAGAGAGGCAGAGAGTGGGAGGCAGAGAGAGAGAGAGAGAGAGACAGACAGAGAGACAGAGAGAGAGAGAGAGAAAGAGAGAGAGACAGAGGGGGAGAGAGAGAGGCAGAGACAGAGAGAGACAGGTAGAGAGAGACAGAGGGGGAGAGACAGAGGCAGAGACAGAGTGGGACAGGGTGAGGGAGACAGGGTGAGGGAGACAGAGAGAGAGAGAGACAGAGAAAGAGAGAGAAAGATCGAGAGATAGACAGGCAGAACGACAGAAGGAGAAAGAGACCGAGAGAGAGAGAGAGAGAGAGAGAGGGAGAGAGAGATAGGCAGAGAGTGGGAGGCAGAGAGAGAGAGAGAGTCACAGAGTGACAGACAGACAGACAGAGAGAGGGAGAGAGAACGACAGATAGAGAGAGACAGAGGGGGAGAGAGAGAGACAGAGGGGGAGAGAGAGGCAGAGACAGAGAGAGACAGATAGAGAGAGACAGAGGGGGAGAGAGAGAGACAGAGACAGAGAGAGAGACAGAGAGCGACAGAAGGGGAGAGAGAGAGGCAGAGACAGACAGGGTGGGACAAGGTGAGAGAGAGAGAGACAGCTGTAGATAGATAGAGAAAGAGGAAGTGTGTGCGTGTGTGAGAGAGAGAGAGAGTGAGAGTGAGTGTGAGAGAGACAGGCAAAGAGGGAGAGAGAGAGAGAGAGTGCGAGACAGAAACAGAGAAAGCAAAAAGAGAGAGACTGAGAGGTAGACCTTGAGAGACAAAGAGAGAGAGAGAGAGAGAGGAGGACAGAAACAGAGAGAGAAAAAAGGAAGAAAGAGAAAAGGAAAGGAAGAAAGGAAGATGGAGAAAAAGGAAGGGAAAAAGTAATAAAGAAAGAAGGAACGAAGGAAACAAATAATAAAGGAAGTAAGAATGAAATAAAGAAAGGAAAAGAACGCAGGGAGGAAAGCTGGGAAAGAGGAAAATAAAAACAAAGGAGAGGTGGTGGGTTATCTTAAAAAAAGAAACATTCTGAATCTCAGAGCCTCACAAGCTGAGGTTACGTCCCACTCAGTAAGTTTCCTGTCCGCAATGCAGGCGGGAGGCAGCACCTTAGCGCACAGCAAGATCCCACAAAGCGTAAGGTGGTCAGCAAACCCGGGCCGCCTGCTTTGCTGCCGCCGGGCAGCGGGTCCCACGGCTGCGCAGGTCAGCACCTTGCGGAGGCCCCTAACAGTGTCGGCTAACCGTCATACTGCATTGCTCCGAGGGCTTGCCCAGTTTTCACCAATCGGTGTTGGCCCTGGGCACGGGAAGGGTAACAGAAGGAGGGAGCTAAAGGAAAGAGCGGGAGAGCAGAGAAATGGAGAGAGAGAGAGAGCTCGAATTCGTACCGCACGTGTTGGGAACTCCCCGGGGAAGTTGAGAGGCAAGTGCGTAATTTGGAGGAGATGGGAATATCCACCTAAACAGCCTCGATTGGCTCGAGCGCGGATGGGATCAATCCCGTTTCGCGTCGTGGGAGTTTGAAAATTGCTCCATGCGCAGTTTCTGCGCTGAATAGTGGGAAGTAGGGAGGTCATGTTGGGAGTTGTATAGAGCCTCGGTGAGGCCACAGCTGGAGTACTGGGTGCAGTTCTGGTTGCCACATTATAGGAAGGATGTGAGGGCACTGGAGGGGGTGCAGAGGAGATTCACCAGGATGGTGCCTGGGATGAAACATTTAAGTGATGAAGAGATGTTGGATAGACTTGGGTTGTTTTCGTTGGATTAAAGAAGACTGAGGGGCGACCTGATCGAGGTGTACAAGATTATGAGGGTCATGGACAAGGTGGATAGGGAGCAGCTGTTTCCCTTTAGTTGAAGGGTCAGTCACGAGGGGGGCATAAGTTCAAGGTGAGGGGCAGGAGGTTTAGGGGGTGGTAAGTGAGGAAAAGCTTTTTGACCCAGAGGGTGGTGAGGGTCTGGAATGCGCTGCCTGGGAGGGTGGTGGAGGTGGGTTGCCTCACATCCTTTAAAAAGCACCTGGATGAGCACTTGGCACCTCATAAACATTCAAGGCTATGGGGCCAAGTGCTGGTCAATGGGATTAGGTAGGTAGGTCAGGTGTTTCTCACGTGTCGGTGCAGACTCGATGGGCCGAAGGGCCTCTTCTGCACTGTGTGTGATTCTGCGGAGTGCAGCAGGTTTGGGAAGATATAAGCCTTTCTTAAACATACAGATACACTCCCTATCATCCACACACACACACACACACACGCACACACGATCTCTCACACACACTGTCACGTTTACACGTACTCTCATACACTCATACTCTCATACACTCTCTCACATATACACTCAGATACACAGGTACACACACACACTCTCTCACACACAGACACAAACTCTCTCTCTCACACACACATACACACACACACACTCTCTCTCTCACACACAGACACAAACTCTCTCTCTCACACACACGTACACACACACACACTCTCTCTCACACACAGACACAAACTCTCTCACACACACGTACACACACACACACACTCTCTCTCACACACAGACACAAACTCTCTCTCTCACACACACGTACACACACACACACACACTCTCTCTCACACACAGACACAAACTCTCTCTCTCACACATACACACACACACTCTCTCTCACACACAGACACAAACTCTCTCACACACACGTACACACACACTCTCTCTCACACACAGACACAAACTCTCTCTCTCACACACACGTACACACACACACACTCTCTTACACACAGACACAAACTCTCTCTCTCACACACACACACACACTCTCACACACAGACACAAACTCTCTCTCTCACACACACGTACACACACACACACACTCTCACACACAGACACAAACTCTCTCTCTCACACACACGTATACACACACTCTCTCACACACAGACACAAACTCTCTCTCTCACACACACGTACACACACACACACTCTCTCTCTCACACACAGACACAAACTCTCTCTCTCACACACTTTCATTCACTTCACTCATCCGCACTCACACGTTGACACACAGACGCTCAAACACGTACACACTCACATACACACACACAGTCTCATACACACACATATTGTCACACACAGACACTCAAACACGCACACAGTCTCATACACACACGCACACACTCACACACACACACACACACTCAATCTCTCATACACATAAACACACATTGGCAGACACAGACAATCACCGACATTCAAACACACACACACACTCTCACACAGTCCCTCTCTCTCACACACGCACTCTCATAAAAATGCACACGCACACACTCTCATACACACTCACAGGCCCCCACACACAGACACTAATACGCACAACTCACATACACACGTAAACGCATTCTGTCTCGTGCAAATACACACACTCACGCATTCACACACAAACTCAAATGCTGCAGCCCATGCAGTGTAGGTACACCCACAGTGCTGTTAGGGAGGGAGTTCCAGGATTTTGTCCCTGTGGTGTAGGTACACCCACAGCGCTGTTAGGGAGGGAGTTCCAGGATTTTGTCCCTGTGGTGTAGGTACACCCACAGTGCTGTTAGGGAGGGAGTTCCAGGATTTTGTCCGTGTGGTGTAGGTACACCCACAGCGCTGTTAGGGAGGGAGTTCCAGGATTTTGTCCGTGTGGTGTAGGTACACCCACAGTGCTGTTAGGGAGGGAGTTCCAGGATTTTGTCCCTGTGGTGTAGGTACACCCACAGTGCTGTTAGGGAGGGAGTTCCAGGATTTTGTCCCTGTGGTGTAGGTACTCCCACAGTGCTGTTAGAGAGGGAGTTCTATGATTTTGACCCAGCGACAGTGAAGGAACGGCCGATATATTTCCAAGTCAGGATGGTGAGTGACTCGGAGGGGAACTTCCAGGTGGTGGTGTTCCCCATGTGTCTGCTGCCCTTGTCCTTCTAGATGGTAGTGGTCGTGGGTTTGGAAGGTGCTGTCTTAGGATCCTTGGTGAGTTATTGCAGTGCATCTTGTAGATGGTACACACACTGCTGCTACTGTGCGTCGGTGGTGGAGGGAGTGAATGTTTGTGGATGAGGTGCCGATCAAGCGGGGCTGCTGCGTCCTGGATGGTGTCGAGCTTCTCGAGTGTTGCGGGAGCTGCACTCATCCAGGCAAAGTGGGGAGTATCCCATCACATTCCTGACTCGTGCCTTGTAGATGGTGGACAGGCTTTGGGGGAGTCAGGAGGGTGAGTGACTCTCCGCAGGATTCCCAGCCTCTGACCTGCTCGAGTAGCCGCTGCCTTTATCTGCCGCACGGTTATTGATTCTTCTGCCTGTTCATCCAAACAGATCCCCTGCAGACTCCCAATATAGCCTTATTCACCGTCAGAGGGATGAATCTCATCAACTGCACGGTCCAGAACAACACAGGGAACGGCACAATGTACTTACTGGAGTTGGATGCCAGCGGGTCTAGGCAAGTTCAACACGCGGAAGTGTTGAATTTCACCTCGACGTTTCCGTTGAATAACAGTGATGGCAACATTGCTGGCCGCTACGTCTGTTTATACGAGGTGCAAGTCAAGGGTAGATCGTTCAACTCCACCTACACCGAGTCTGTCCTAGTCGCTGTTCCAGGTGAGTGAGATTCAACTTTCCATCAACGCTCTTGGTAAACTAAGGCACCAGGCATTCTTCATGTTCTTGTGGTCAGCAGCAGTTGACCAAATGTCAAGCCAGATAACATTGACTTTTCCTCATTCACTGAGGGGGTGTGGGCGTCGCTGGCTGGGCCCAGCTTTTACTGCCCTTCCCTAATTGCCCCTTGAGGTGGTGGATGAGCCGCCTTCTTGACCTGCAGCAGTCCCTGTGGTTTAGGGTACGCCCACAGTGCTGTTAGGGAGGGAGTTCCAGGATTTTGTCCGTGTGGTGTAGGTACACCCACAGTGCTGTTAGGGAGGGAGTTCCAGGATTTTGACCATGTGGTGTAGGTACACCCACAGCGCTGTTAGGGAGGGAGTTCCAGGATTTTGTCCCTGTGGTGTAGGTACACCCACAGCGCTGTTAGGGAGGGAGTTCCAGGATTTTGTCCCTGTGGTGTAGGTACACCCACAGTGCTGTTAGGGAGGGAGTTCCAGGATTTTGTCCCTGTGGTGTAGGTACACCCACAGTGCTGTTAGGGAGGGAGTTCCAGGATTTTGACCCAGCAACAGTGAAGGAACGGCCGATATATTTCCAAGTCAGGATGGTGAGTGACTTGGAGGGGAACTTCCAGGTGGTGGTGTTCCCATCGATCTACTGCCCTTGTCCTTCTAGTTGGTAGTGGTCGTGGGTTTGGAAGGTGCTGTCTCAGGAGCCTTGGTGAGTTCCTGCAGTGCATCTTGTAGATGGTACACACACTGCTGCTACTGTGCGTCGGTGGTGGAGTGAGTGAATGTTTGTGGATGGGGTGCCGATCAAGCGGGGCTGCTTTGTCCTGGACAGTGTTGAGCTTCTTGAGTGTTGTGGGAGCTGCACTCATCCAGGCAAGTGGGGAATGTCCCGTGGTGGAATTTGAGAATGTTTGTGGACGAGTTTACTGAGACAGGGAGAGTCAATTCTCTGGAGGGTTTGGAAACAAGGTTGAGAAGCGATGGACAAAATCAAATTTTAAAAAAAGCAGACACATGAAAATATACAATTTTCTGAGCAAAATTGAAATTTCAGAACAGTAAATTGTCAAGATGTTTAAAAAGTGAACAGAGTGGGTGAGAGTGTGTGTGGTGGGGTGAGTGTGAATGAGAACACTTGAGACTGGGAGTGCGGCAGACATAAACAGTGTCCCTTCCCTCTCACTCTCCCTACACACAGGCACTGACACACGCACAACACACACACACACACACACACACACACACTCACCCCTCACACACACACACGCACACATAACCATCTCAGGCACACACTCTCCCTTTCACACATATAAACCCACCACTCTCACACACACACTCACCCATCACTCACACACACGCTCACCCATCACTCATACGCACGCTCACCCATCACTCACACACACGCTCACCCATCACTCACACACACGCTCACCCATCACTCACACACACGCTCACCCATCACTCATACACACGCTCACCCATCACTCACACACACGCTCACCCATCACTCACGCACACACTCACCCCCATCACACCCTACGCAAACACACACATACACACACTCCAAGACACACACACACAGACAAACACACACACATACTCATCCCTCACACACACACAGTCACCCCCTGTCCCACCCTATGTAAACACACACATACACACGCTTCTCACACACACACACACACACTCTCCTCAGTATCTCTCTCTCTCCCCCTCACACACACACTCACACGCCTCTCTCTCTCTCTCTCTCACACACATACACATCCCTCACACACACTCACTCAAACTACCCTTACACACACACTCTCTCACACACACATTCACCCCTCACTCACTCACACACACGCCTCTCTCTCTCTCTCTCTCACACACATACACATCCCTCACACACACTCACTCAAACTACCCTTACACACACACTCTCTCACACACACATTCATCCCTCACTCCACACAGACACACCCCTCACTCACACACTCACTCAAACAACCCTTACACACACCCTCTCACACACACACACACCCCTCACTCACACACTCACTCAAACAACCCTTACACACACCCTCTCACACACACACACACCCCTCACTCACACACACACACATGCGCACGCACACACACACACATACGCACGCACACACACACACATGCACATACATAAACACACACCCCTCACATACATGCACGTGCACACACACACACTCACCACTGAGTCACACACTCACTCACCCCTCACTGACACACTTACACACACACCCTTCTCATTCACAAACACACACAAACACACTCAACCCTCACAAACAGACACACACACACACACTCAACCCTCACACACTCATGACTCACATGCATGCACGTGCACACACACACACACATCCCTCACACTCACACACACAATCACCCCTCCCTCTCTCTCTCTCTCACACACACACACTTCCCTCATATATACGCACACACACACACACACACACACTCACTCCCCCCCCACACACGCACTCACCCCGACACACACTGCCCTCTCGATTGGGCACTCTAGAGTCTAGTTGTTTCGTACGGTAGCTGGCCAAGAACCTATAATGGGGGAGATGGTTAGCAAGTGCAATGGCCAATTTTGCTTGGATGTGCACTGCTTAAGGTGCTGACAAGATGAGCACTAAGTGTATCACACACTCCGAGTACCCCCGTGCTGTCGTTGAAGGGAACTGAGGTCGACCAATGAGATGATCAAGAGGAATGTGCAGATGGAGAATGACCATCACACCATCTCAGCACATTAACTGATAAAGCTTCTAACGTCTTCCACCTCCTATACACAACTGATCACAGCAATGGCGGCCGAGGGACCTTATGCAAGAGACAGATGCATGGATGCAATTGTGTTCAATGGATTTGGCGTCAAATAAACAATGAAACTGATACAGTCAAAAATGACCCACGTTGTTTTCTTTCTCTCTCAATGTCATTGTAGCCTCCCCGAATGTGAAGAAAATCGTTGGCTGGTTCTTAGCTACGCTGATACTCCTCATGATTCTGGTCCTTTCCGTGTATTACTTCAGAAAGCCAAAGACTTGCAAGACCAAACGTGGTAAGATGGATACTTTCTGTCCATGTCTTTATTATTTCCCCTACTTTGCATCGCATATGTTGCGACGAGAGGACCAAGTTCACTCTTAGAGTGTGATCCCCCACTGTAGGTCAGTGGCTGGTCATCCTGCAAGGAGCTCAACGCCATTCGGAGCAAAGAATCCCGCTTGACTGGCTCCCCATCCACAAACATTCACTCCCTCCACCACCGACGCACAGTGGCAGCAGTGTGTGTACCATCGACAAGATGCACGGCCTTGTCCCTTCCAGTGGAATTATACTTCTCGCATTGAAACAAATGCATTTCAGACCCCCCCCCGCCCCCAGTCCCACACAGTGACAACGCAGGTGGGTAAGGTAGTCAGGAAGGCATATGGCATGCTTGCCTTCATCGGCAGGGGTATTGAGTATAAAAGCTGGGAAGTCATGCTGCAGCTGTATAGAACCTTGGTTAGGCCACACTTGGAATATTGTGCGCAATTCTGGTCGCCACATTACCAGAAGGATATGGAGGCGTTGGAGAGGGTGCAGAGGAGGTTCAGCGGGATGCCGCCTGGTCTGGAGGTTATTAACCATGAGGAGAGGTTGGAGAAACTCGGATTGTTCTCACTAGAGCGAAGGAGATTGAGGGGCGACTCGATAGAAGTTTACAAAATGATGAGTGGCATGGACAGAGTAGATAGTCAGAAGCTTTTTTCCCAGGGTGGAAGAGTCAATTACTAGGGGGGCATAGATTTAAGGGGAGAGGAGAAAACTATAGAGGGGATGTGAGGGGCAAGTTTTTTACGCAGAGGGTAATGAGTATCTGGAATTCGCTGCCAGAGGAGGTGGTGGAAGCAGGTACGATAGTGGTGTTTAAGAGGCAGCTGGACAAATACATGAATAGGATGGGAATAGAGGGATACGGACCCCGAATGTGCAAAATGTTTTAGTTGACGGGCAATATGATCGGCGCAGGCTTGGAGGGCCGAAGGGCCTGTTCCTGTGCTGTACTTTTCTTTGTTCTTTGTTCACTGCAGTGACTCACCAAGGCCCCTTTGACAGCACCTCCTAGGGGAGCTGGTGTACTGTGGTGGTGGCACTAGCAACGCAGAGACCCAGGGCAATGCTCTGGGGAATCGGATCAAATCCCGTCACAGACGCTGGTTGAATTTTAGTTCGGTTAACAAATCAGGAAGATAAAGCTTGGCATGAAACTGTCGTCAATTGCCGGGAAATCCCACCTGGTTCATCGATGTCCTTTAGGGAAGGAAGTCTGGCGTCTTTGCCTACATGTGACTCCAGACACAGGGATGTGGTTGACTCTTAACTGCCCTCTGAAGCGCACTAGCAAGGTTGGGCAATTAGAGACTGGCAACATTTTCTGGCCATGCCAACAATGTCTACATCCCACGAAAGTTCCAAAAAAAAAATACACCCGTCAACTCTACCGCCTAGAAGGGCATGGGCAGCAGACACATGGGGAACACCACCACCTGGAAGATCCCCTCCGCGTCACTCACCATCCTGACTTGAAAATATACCGGCCGTTCCTTCACTGTCGGCTGGGTCAAAACCCTGGATGGTCAGCGATGGTTACATCCACCTAAAATGAGTTTTTGAAAAATGTTTTTATTTCATGTTATGTTTTAATCAAACTGGCTATAATTCTTTGTACGTTGTGTTTGAAGACTAGGCCTTTATTCACTGGAGCTTAGAAGAATGAGAGGAGATCTCATTGAAACATATAACATTCTGACAGGGCTAGACAGGCTGGATGCAGGGATGATATTTCCTCTTGAGTGGGTTGGGAGGGGGTGTGTATTCTAGAAGGAGGGGTTACAAACTCAGGATATTGGGGGAGACCATTTAGGACTGAGATGAGGAGAAACCTCTTCACTCAGAGGGTAGTGAACCTGTGCCATTCTCCACCACAGGAGGCTGTGGAGGCCGAGACGCTGAATATATTTAAGAAGGAAATAGATAGATTTCTGGACTCCGAAGGTGTCAAGGGGTGTGGGGAGAGAGCGGAACGATGACGTTGAGATAGGGGATGAGCCATGATCTTATTGAAGGGCGGAGCAGACTCAAAGGGCCGAATGACCCACTCCTGCCTTCCATTTCCTATGTTTCTAAACAACTCTGTCTACAACTCTATTAACACGATCTTTCTCCCGCCCACAGAATACAGGATTTACGTGCGAGAAAGACTTCTCGACGACGTGACACATATCGAAGCTATCGATGATGATACTCCTTTTTAAATGGACACTATTTTTACATACTGTATTTGGATGACCCGTGAAGATATTGGGGGCTGGTGGGAGGTGGGGGGGTGGGGGGAAGGGTTGGGGGTAGAATTTGTTCTGTGTGGCAGAGCAGTATCCCTCTGGCCTTCAGTTATACTCGCTGCCCAGATGTAGATTTAGAGGTCGGCAATTGGAATGGCCATTGGCCGCTCGTGTAACAAGCGCCCGCTGCAACTTGGGATCCTCTCGCGATCAGGCCCAAGGTTAATGTTTTTACCCCCAGTCTGTTGGACGCGAAGACTGAAAAAGCCAAACTTTGATCCCGGTCAACGCAAGAAAAATGTCTGACAAAAGAACATGGTATTGCAAAATTAGCATAACCAACCGAAATTAGCCTAGCTGCTTCTATGACTAGCGGGACTGGCGCTGGTTAAAGACATCTGGCGGCAGAATTTTATTTGGGCGCAGCTGACGAATCACATCTGCGGCCCATCCGAAGTTCCAAACCGCTGGCTTCATTGGGAATAAACACGTCGATTGCACCCACTCTGTGTCTCCGCCCAAGTGTCATTTTGCAACCAACGGCCTGATTCCAAATTTGTCCCGTGCAAAACGTGACAGCTCAACACAGATTTGTAGTGCACATCTGTAGAAATATTACTCCGTGCAACGCGGGTTTCAATGTCCAAATGTTTGCTCTAACGTCTAAATAGTTATCGGTGAGGCTCTTCTACTCTCCGAGGTGAAAATAACTAATAAGACCATAAGACACAGGAGCAGAAATTAGGCCATTCGGCCCATCGATTCTGCTCCGCCATTCAATCATGGCTGATAAGTTTCTCAACCCCATTCTCCCGCCTTCTCCCCCTAACCTTTGATCCCCTTACCAATCAAGAACCTATCTATCTCGGTCTTAAATACACTCAATGACCTGGCCTCCACAGCTTTCTGTGGCAATGCATTCCATAGATTCACCACTCTCTGGCTAAAGAAGTTTCTCCTCATCTCTGTTCTAAAAGGTCTTCCCTTTACTCTGAGGCTGTGCCCTCGGGTCCTAGTCTCTCCTACTCATGGAAACATCTTCCCCGCGTCCCACTCTATCCAGGCCTTTCAGTATTCTGTAAGTTTCAATCAGATCCCCCCTCATCCTTCTAAACCCCATTGAGTATAGACCCAGAGTCCTCAAACGTTTCTCAAGTGTGAGGGATATTCATAAATTCATATTTAGGTGAAATTACCCCTCAACCAATAACATTGCAAATAATTATCTGGTCACACAGAGGCATTATGATGTCCACCATTGATGTGTTACACTCTTGGTTCAAACATGGACAAAAGAGCTGAGCCCCCGAGGTGAGGTGAGAGTGACTGCCCTTGACACCAAGGCAGCATTTGACCGAGTGGCATCAAGGAGCCCCAGCAAAACTGGAGTCCATGGGACTCAGGGGGAAAACTCTCTGCTGGTTTGGGTCATACCCAGCACAAAGGAAGATGGTCGTGGTTGTTGGAGGTCAATCCTCTCAGCTCCAGGACATCACTGCAGGATTTCCTCAGGGTCCTGTCCTCGGCCCAGCCATCTTCAGCTGCTTCATCAATGACCTTCCTTCGATCCTAAGGTCAGAAGTGGGGATGTTCGCTGATGACTGCACAATGTTCAGCACCATTCGCGACTCCTCAGATACTGACGCAGTCCATGTCCAAATGCAGCAAGACCTGGACACTTTCCAGGCTTGGGCAGACAAGTGGCAAGTAGCATTCGCACCACACAAGTGACAGGCAATGACCATCTCCAACAAGTGAGATTCCAAACATCACCCCTTGACGTTCAATGGCATTACCATCACTGAATCCTCCACTATCAACATCCTGGGGGTTACCATTGACCAGAAACTTAACTGGACCAGCCATATAAATACTGTGGTTACAAGAGCAGGTCAGAGGCTGGGAATCCTACAGAGAGTTACCCACCTCTTGACCCTTCACCATCTACAAGGCACAAGTCAGGAGTGTGATGGAATACTCCCCACTTGCCTGGATGAGTGCAGCTCCCACAACACTCAAGAAGCTCGACACCGTCCAGGACAAAGCAGCCCCGCTTAATCGGCACCCCATCCACAAACATTCACTCCCCCCACCACCGACACACTGTAGCAGCAGTGTGTACCATCTACAAGATGCACTGCAGGAATTCACCAAGGCTCCTTAGACAGCACCTTCCAAACCCACAACCACTACCATCTAGAAGGACAAGGGCAGGAGACACACAGGAAAACCACAACTTGAAAGTTCCCCTCCAAGCCACTCACCACCCTGACTTGGAAATATATCGGCCGTTCCTTCACTGTCGCTGGGTCAAAATCCAGGAACTCCCTCCCTAACAGCACTGTGGGTGTACCTACACCACAGGGACAAAATCCTGGAACTCCCTCCCTAACAGCACTGTGGTTGTACCTACACCACAGGGACAAAATCCTGGAACTCCCTCCCTAACAGCGCTGTGGGTGTACCTACACCACAGGGTCAAAATCCTGGAACTCCCTCCCTAACAGCACTGTGGGTGTACCTACACCACAGGGTCAAAATCCTGGAACTCCCTCCCTAACAGCACTGTGGGTGTACCTACACCACAGGGTCAAAATCCTGGAATTCCCTCCCTAACAGCACTGTGGGTGTACCTACACCACAGGGTCAAAATCCTGGAACTCCCTCCCTAACAGCACTGTGGGTGCACCTACACCACACGGACAAAATCCTGGAACTCCCTCTCTAACAGTGCCGTGGGTGCACCTACACCACCTGGGCTGCAGCGGTTCAAGAAGGCAGCTCACCCCCCACCCTCTCAAGGGGTAAATAGAGATGTGGAATACATGCGACCTAGTCAGCGACACCCACATCCTGTACATGAATTTTTAAAAAAACCTCTGTTGGCTGCCACAATCCGTCTTTGGCGACTTCTTTTCATTGGTTTTTGAAGCACTTTGGCCGCCCTAAGGTCGCCAAAGGCGCTATATGAATGCAGGCCTCTTCTGCCGACGAATTGCAAATCGCCTTACTTTAACACTGCGAGTATTTTCCGTTTAACGTGAAATGCTCTTCCGTTTCTCCTTCCCAAGGGAGCTCATTGCACATTTCTACTTCTGTCCTCCCGCCTTTAGTCCCGGTTAGAATTCACTCACACTGAGGATCACATGAGCCTAGGGAAGTGAGCGATCATTGTTTAGGAACACGGAAAGGCTTGCTGGGTGAATCGAAGCTTTTGAGACTGAGGCCGGAAAGGTCTTTTTCCTATTAGGCAATAGGGTCAAGGGGTATGGACCCAGGGTGTAAATGTGACATCGAGGAAGAGATGGACCATTATCAAATTGAAAGGGAAACAGAAACACCTGGGAAAAAACTCAGCAGGTCTGGCAGCATCGGCGGAGAGGGGCACTAGTTGACGTTTCGAGTCCTCCTGACCCTTCAACAGAACTAAGAGGTAGATTCGATAGATAAGAGATTAGCCTTCTGGCTCACAACTGCTTGGAATGAATCAAGACTTACATTCAGCGATTGACCGCTCTACCTGCTCATAAAATGCTCGCTATACGTCTATGGATAAGGTTAACACTTGGAAGCCAAAAGAAAACCCACTCCTATTTCCCGTCTGGGTTGACATTTAACTGCAGCGTTGTCTCCACAGGCGAGAGCCCACAATTACTGGCATTGCTACCCGTGGTGCCCCATGACCATATCTCCTTTCTCAGTGACTGTCTCCGTCTCCGACTCACCCCACCTGGATTTCAGCTGAGGTTCCATCCCTCATGTTTCGAACCCACCCCAGGATCACGGGTATCTCCGGGACACACGACGCTCCTCGGGCTGCTGTTCCCGTCGCATTCTGAGATCCACACTCAGTGCCATGCGCCGCCACGTGAACACGCTCGACTTCTCCCTCCAGCAGCACCGCCGCGCCCCTTTTCCAAAGCTGCCCGTGCCCCCAGTTTCATTTTATTCTTCGTCTCATCCGACGCCTCAACAAGGAGCTTTTTCCCTTTCTCTCAAGTGCCAAGGAACGCAAGCTCCAACAACTCATCGACACCCACACCCATCTGGGACCCTCCACCCCTGCTTGTCCCTCCGTCCCCACCCCCATCTTCCAATCCCAGCCCCGGCCGTGTATTCACTATACCCCCTGACCTTCCCCTCTCCGACGCTGAACGTTCAGTGCTCAGCAAAGGACTTAGTTTCATACCCTTACGCCCTCATCTCAATGAATTTCGGGCTCGGCATGATGCTGAACTCTTCTTCCGCTGTCTTCGTCTCCGTGTTCACTTCTTTGGGCAGGAGTCCTCTCCCCGTTCAACGGATCCTTTTACCCACCTCCAATATTCTCCCTCCACCTGGACCCCTCCCTCTGGATTCTTACCTTCTCTTGATCTTTTCATTGAGAACTGTTGGCGTGACATTAGCCGTCTGAATTTCTCTGCTCCTCTCGCCCATTCTAACCTGTCTCTCTCTGAACTTGCTGCACTCCGTTCTCTCAGGTCCAACCCCAACATTGTCATCAAACCCGCCGACAAGGGTGGTGCTGTTGTTGTCTGGCGCACTGACCTCTGAAACTACCGTTTTCCACCCACGGCCGTTGACAGGGCCCTCAACCGTGTCCGGCCCATCTCCTGTGCATTCTCCCACCCAGAAACGTGATAGGGCCCCCCTTGTCCTCACTTATCACCCCACCAGCCTCCGCATTCAAAGGATCATCCTCCGCCATTTCCGCCAACTCCAGCATGATGCCACCACCAAACACATCTTCCCTTCACCCCCCCCGGCGGACCACTGAGACAAAATCCTGGAACTCCCTCCCTAACAGCACTGTGGGTGTACCTACACCACTGGGACTGCAGCGGTTTAAAAGGCAGCTCACCCATCACCTTCTCAAAGGGAAACTAGGGATCGGCAATAAATCCTGGCCTAGCCAGCAACGCCCACATCCCATGATTGAAGTAAATATCTATACTCACCCTGTCTTCCTATAAGACCATAAGACCATAAGACACAGGAGCAGAAATTAGGCCATTCGGCCCATCGAGTCTGCTCCGCCATTCAATCAGGGCTGATAAGTTTCTCAACCTCATTCTCCCGCCTTCTCCCCATAACCTCTGACCCCCTTACCAATCAAGAACCTATCTATCTCGGTCTTAAATACACTCAATGACCTGGCCTCCACAGCTTTCTGTGGCAATGAATTCCATAGATTCACCACTCTCTGGCTAAAGAAGTTTCTCCTCATCCCTGTTCTAAAAGGTCTTCCCTTTATTCTGAGGCTGTGCCCTCGGGTCCTGGTCTCTCCTACTAATGGAAACATCTTCCCCACGTCCACTCTATCCAGGCCTTTCAGTATTCTGTAAGTTTCAATCAGATCCCCCCCTCATCCATTTAAACTCCATCGAGTATAGACCCAGAATCCTCAAATGTTCCTCATATGTTAAGCCTTTCATTCCTGGGATCGTTCTCATGAACCTCCTCTGGACCCTCTCCAGGGACAGAACATCCTTCCTGAGATACGGGGCCCAAAACTGCTCACAATATTCTAAATGTGGTCTGACCAGAGCCTTATAAAGCCTCAGCAGCACATCCCTGCTTTTATATTCTAGTCCTCTCGAAATAAATGCCAACATTGCAATTGCCTTCCTAACTACCGACTCAACCTGCAAGTTAATCTTAAGAGAATCCTGGACCAGGACTCCCAAGTCCCTTTGCACTCCAGATTTCTGAATTCTCTCCCCATTTAGAAAATAGTCTATGCCTCTATTCTTCCTACCAAAGTGCATGACCTCACACTTCCCCACGTTATATTCCATCTGCCACTTCTTTGCCCATTCTCCTAACCTGTCCAAATCCTTCTGCAGCCTCCCCGCCTCCTCAATACTACCTGTCCCTCCACCTATCTTTGTATCATCTGCAAACTTAGCCAGGATGCCCTCAGTTCCTTCATCTAGAATATTAATGTATAAAGTGAAAAGTTGTGGTCCCAACACTGACCCCTGCGGAACTCCACTAGTCACCGGCCTCCATCCTGAGAAGGACCCCCTTATCCCCACTCTCTGCCTCCTGCCAGACAGCCAATCTTCTATCCATGCTAGTACCTTGCCTCTAACACCATGGGCTCTTATCTTACTGAGCAGCCTCCTGTGCAGCACCTTGTCAAAGGCCTTCTGGAAGTCCAAGTAGATAACATCCATTGGCTCTCCTTTGTCTAACCTACTCATTACCTCCTCAAAGAATTCTAACAGATTTGTCAGGCATGACCTCCCCTTGATGAAACCATGCTGACTTTGCCCTATTTTACCATGCACTTCCAAGTATTCTGAAATCTCATCCTTAATAATGGACTCTAAAATCTTACCAACAACCGAGGTCAGGCTAATCGGCCTGTAATTTCCCGTCTTTTGCCTCACTCCCTTCTTAAACAGGGGGGTTACATTAGCGATTTTCCAGTCCTCTGGGACCCTCCCTGACTCCAGTGATTCCTGAAAGATCACCACTATCGCCTCCACTTAATTCACCACCAACTTCCTCTTAATTCAGCTTATTGTGCAGCAATTTCCGTGCCAATGTCCTGTAATCAACAATTAATTTACAATAATGACAGGTCTTAGGTTCGGGCTTTGGACCCTTGAATACGATGAGGATGAAATTCGATTTATGGGGCCACAATCCTTTAATTTTCTTAATATCGTGCACAGAAACAACAACAGGACAGGACAATTAGAAAGCATACCTACCAATTGACATTTTGGATTGATTAAACAATGCACAACAATATTAAAAAGGCCAAGAATGAGCTCAATATAGCTACTTCATCAAAACAAGCACAGAACATCAAGACATACATAGAAACATAGGAAATAGGAGCAAGAGCAGGTTATTCGGACTTGCTCCCCATTGCAACATGATCATGGCTGACCCTCTATCTCGACACCGCACTCCCGCTCTCTCCCCATACCCCTTGACACCTTTAGAGTTCAGATATCTACCTATTTTGTTCTTAAATACATTCAATGACTTGTCCTCCACAGCCTTCTGTGGTAGAGAATTCCACAGGTTCACCGCTCTCTGAGTGAAGAGGTTTCTCCTCATCTCAGTCCTAAATGGCCTACCCCGTATCCTGAGACTGTGACCCCTTGATCTATATACTCCACCCCCAGCCAGAGGGAATGTGATCCTTGCATCCGGTCTGTCCAGCCCTGTCACAATTTGTTATGTTTCACTGAGATCCCCTCTCACTCTTCTAAACTCCAGTGAACACGGGCCTAGTCGGCCTAGTCTCTCCTCATACGACAATCCTACCATCCCAGGAATCAGTCTGGCGAATATTCGCTGCCCTCCGTCTATGACAAGTACATTCTTTCTTAAGTAAGGAGACCAAAACTGCACCCAATACTCCAGGTGTGGTCTCACCAAGGCCTAGTACAGCTGCAGTAAGCCATACCAGGTAAATACAGGATATTTGATCCCAACAGGGGATTAGTGAACTACGTGTGTTTTTTTACAGCAACCAGTGATTACTTTGTAGCTTATAATTGCAGATTTGCTAACTAATTGGATTTGGCAGGAGTTGAATCCCTGTCCCAACAGCATTAGCTTGGGCCTTCTAGAGTAACAGCCTGGTGGCTTTGCAAATGCACCGTAGTCGCTGGGTGGTCGCGTGCTGTGGTCACAGTGTCCTTCATCCTAGCGGAAATCGACACTGCTCCATTTCTTTGATGTCCAACTTGGTGCAGCATTTCATTCCTGCTCACTTACCCATCCGTCAAGTCCTGAAGTGAGCTTGTGGCCCAGAGGTAGGAATGCTACCCAATGCGCCACGAGTTCTCAGGCCACACCGCGACACCGAAGTTCAGCCGGGACAACCAGAATAAGACTTCATCCCTTTTGTCACGGTGGAGGGTTAACTTACGGAGGTGCCAAAATTGAAAAAAAACCTCATTAGATGCTCCGTGTTGCTCGTGTTCACTCTGGACTGTCTCAGCATCGGACTGAGGAGGACCAATGGAGCATAGGGTGAAAGAGTCCATTTGTCCATTGTGCATTTCGGAGGCACCTGATCTGGAATTGTGGTCCGATCTGCTCACTTTTGAAGCCCTACTAATAAAATATTTACTCTGAGCCAGCCATTAGTTAATCCCCCATGAGTACTGATGCGACGCTCGAGCCCTTAGACAAGACATTTAAAGGCTGTGGCCCATCTGCACAGGGGCACGTTACAGCAACAAACACTCTGCATTTAACAAGACCGTACTGACACTTTCTTATGACCAAGTGAGTTCAGCGTAGGGATTTAACCGGGTGTGAACAGCATAACAAATGCTGGTCTTGCTGGCAACACTCAGATACTGGGTACGAATCTGATCGAAAGGCTCAGTCAAGCCTTGGACCGACGTGGTCCCTGGTTACAGGAAGGGAATTGATTAGGTCACCAGATCAATTGTGGTCTGGTCAACGCCTCCACCAGTTTCCTGCTGCCTTCTCATGTCTGCCAGCGGTGTTGACGAATAGGTAAATGGAGAGACACAACGAAGAGCATAAGGATCTTTGACAGTAACTAAAGGGCACGTTATTTTACAGAGATTGAGCATTGCTGTTGAATCTTTTTGTCTTGGACTCATCAGGTCGGATGCAAGCTTCAAAAGGGAGCAGCGGTTTACACTGAAAGGTTGCCAAGTCGACCCTGATTGGTCGAGGCCTGGCTCTGGAGAATGCACTAGGTACCTATTGACCTCCTGACATTTGTTTAATTCAAATGAAACGGCACAATGCCTGGGCATGCTCTTTCTGCTTGCAGAGGACAGTTTCCTGCCTGATGGAGCATTGCAGCGTAAAGTCAGACACAAGGACCCGCCCTGTGCAAGCAGAAAGGACATGCCCTAGTGGTGCACATTAAAAATAAAAACTACACTAGACCATGGGGGTACAATGGTCCCCTAACGCATTCTCCATGGCATCGTCTCGCCCTTTCAGAGTTGACTTGCCAATTGATCAGTGTCCTTTTCCCACGCGGTATAAATTGTTGTTGACTTTAAAATTTGCTGTTCTTGCATCTATCCCCGATGAGTGCAAGGCGAAGAGGTTCGACAATGTGTGTCCTTTTTGTCAGCAACACGCCTATTATCTTATTGCTGAACTGAACACTCAATACATGAGGGGGTATAGACAGAGTCAATGCGAGTAGGCTCTTTCCACTTAGATTAGGAGAGATAAACCCGAGAGGACATAGCTTTAGGGTGAAAGGGGAAAGGTTTAGGGGGAACTTCTTCACTCAGAGAGTGGTGAGAGTGTGGAACGAGCTACCATCTGACGTGGTAAATGCGGGCTCACTCTTAAGTTTTAAGAATAAATTGGATAGATACATGGATGGGAGAGGTCTGGAGGGTTATGGACTGGGCGCAGGTCAATGGGACTAGCGGAATGATATTTCGGCACAGACTAGAAGGGCCGAAAGGCCTGTTTTCTGTGCTGTAGTGTTCTATGGTTCTATGGTTCTACAAACCAATGATCAGCTAATTACCCTAAGGGGAAGCTTCCCGATTCTCTCTCTGAATTATCGATATCAAGTCCTGCAGGGAAATGATCGTCACAATATTACACCAGAGGGAACGAATAAATGGTCCTTCAGATCATGGTGCCAGAGGGAAAAAACGCACTTCTCACCTTGTTTTTCTGCCACAACTCAGCATTTAAGACCATAAGACATAGGAGCAGGAATTAGGCCATTCGGCCCATCGAGTCTGCTCCGCCATTCAGTCATGGCTGATAAGTTTCTCAACCCCATTCTCCCGCCTTCTCCCCGTAACCTTTGATCCCCTTTACCAATCAAGAACCTATCGATCTCGGTCTTAAATACAGAATCTTGGTGGGAGTACAATTTCGTCCTGGACACTATCTCAATGTCGTTGTAATCTTATTGGGGGGGTCTGCTGTATGCTGAGCCCTACAACTGAGTTGCACTGACTGCCATGAATCAATTTATTTTATGTTCCCCTCACGCGTTGAATTTCTGCTACTAATGCGTGTACATGCTTTCGTGTTGTGGGGTATATGGTGGCTGTGTACTCATTCACTGGACTGTTCATCCCCAGGCTAATATTCTTGGTACATGGGTTCAAACACCCACCACAGTAGCTGGTGGCATTTGCATTCAGATGCTGAAGCAGTCTATGTCCAAATGCAACCAGGCCTGGAGAACACCCAGGCTTGGGCTGACAAGTGGCAAGTAACATTCGCGCCACACAAGTGCCAGGCAATGACCATCTCCAACAAGAGAGAATCCAACCATCGCCCCCTTGACGTTCAATGGCATTACCATCATTGAATCCCCCACTGTCAACATCCTGGGGGTTACCATTGACCAGAAACTGAACTGGACTAGCCATATAAATACTGTGGCTACAAGAGCAGGTCAGAGGCTGGGAATCCTGCGGAGAGTCACTCACCTCCTGACTCCCCAAAGCCTGTCCTCCATCTGCAAGGCACTAGTCAAGGGTGTGATGGAATACTCTCCGCTTACCTGGAGGAGTGCAGCTCCAACAACACTCGAGAAGCTCGACACCATCCAGGACAAAGCAGTCCTCTTCATTGGCACCCCATCCACAAGTATTCACTCCCTCCACCACCAACGCACAGTAGCAGCAGTGTGTACCATCTACAAACATTCACTCCCTCCACCACCGACGCACAGTAGCAGCAGTGTGTGTACCATCTACAAGATGCACTGCAGCAACTCACCAAGGCTCCTTCGACAGCACCTTCCAAACCCACGCCCACTACCACCTAGAAGGACAAGGGCAGCAGGTAGATGGGAACACCACCACCACCTGGAACTTGCCCTACAAGCCAAAAGCCATCCTGACTTGGAAATATATCGGCCGTTCCTTCACTGTCGCTGGGTCAAAATCCTGGATCTCCCTTCCAAACAGCACTGTGGGTGTACCTACACCACATGGACTGGACCGATTCAAGAAGGAAGCTCACCACCTCCTTCTCAAGGGGCAATTAGGGATGGGCAATAAATGCTGGGCCCAGCCAGCGACGCCCACATCCCGTGAATGAATTCAAAAAAAATGAAAGCTAGTCTTAGTAATAGTGACCGTCTTCCAATGTTAACATCTGGTTCATAAAAAAACATATGATATAGGAGCAGAAATAGGCCATTCGGCCCATCGAGTCTGCTCCACCATTCAATAAGGTCATGACCGATCTGAATGTAACCTTAATCCCACACTCCTCCCTCCCTCCTCCCGATAACATTTCAACCCCTTTTTAATCAAGAATCCATCTCGTTCAGCCTTAGTAATATTCAAAGGCTCTGCTTCCATTGCCTTTTGAGGAAGAGAGTTCCAAAGATACACTAAGATAAAAAGCAAAATACTGCAGATGCTGGAAATCTGAAATAAAAAAACCCCAAAAAATGTTGGAAGAGCTCAGCAGGTCTGACAGCATTTGTGGAGAGAGGAGCCATAAGGACTCGAAACATTAACTCTTGTTTTTTTCCTGCTGTCGGACCTGCTGAGTTTTTCCAATGTTTTCTGTCTTTGTTCCAAAGACTCCCGACCCTCTGTGGGAATACATTTCTCCTCATCTCTCTCTTAAACCGGTAACCCCTTATTTTTACACAGTGACCCCCTAGTTCTAGATTCCCCAACAAGAGGAATCATCCTCTTCGCATCCACCCTGTGAAGACCCCTCATGATCGTGTATGTTTCAATCAAGTCGCCTCTCACTCTTCCAAACTCCAGCGGATACAAGCCTAACCTGTCCAACCTTTCCTCATAAGACAACCCCACCCATTCCAGGTATTAGTCTGGTAAACCTTCTCTGAGCTGCTCCTAATGCATTTACATCTTTCTTTAAATAAGGAGCCCAGTATTGGACACAATACTCCAGTTGTGGTCTCACTAGTGCTCTGTATAACTGAAACTCTTTCGAGTTATCAACAGTCACAGATTGCAACTCTTTCGAGTACAATCACAGTTCTTGGTTTCCAGGAGTGGGACATGAACCCACAACCCTCTGATTCAAAGGCGAGGGTGCTATGAACTGAGCTACAGCTGACACCTCGCTGTATAACTGAAGCATAACCTCCCTACTTTTGTATTCAATCCTCCTCACAATAAATGATAATATTCTATTAACTCCCCTAATTAACTGCTGTACCCGCACAATAACCTTTTGTGATTCATGCACAAGGACACTGAAATCCCCTTTTGGGAAGGGAATCTAAAGTCCTTGCCTGGCCTGTTCTACTGTGAGTCCAAAACCCCCAGTGATGTGGTTGGCACTTAAACTGCCCTCTGAAAAGGCGCCGCTATTCACTCAGGTCAAGGGGCAATTAGGGATGGGCAACAAATGCTGGCTTTGCCAGTGACGCCCACATCCCACGAAAGCATTAAAATGAAAATGTAACATCAACACTATGAAAAAAGCAACAATAGCCCATTCAGAATCCAATGATATGCTTTATTTGAAGATTACATTATTCCAGTTAACAGGCAAAGACTATAATCATTGCTTACAAAGGCAAGTGTTGGGTTCATTGAACAGAGTTACTAAAGATTATTCCCATCAAACATATAGAGCCAGCTTACTTCAGGCAAACAGGTTAACACATTGTTTTCAATGAACCAATTCACAACTTACAACCCTGGTCAGCAACGGGCATGGAATTTTGGACTGATCCCACCATGGATCCCGAACACTCGCCAAAACTGATTCATGCACACGGGCGTTAGAAATTAATGGGCTTGTCGTGTGGTGGTACAGAGCTTGAGTATTGCTGAAAAAAAACATTGTGTCAAAGCTTTTTGCCTTTCACTCATCAGGGCAATCGCAAACATGCCAATGTCAGGGCCCTGATACATCAGATCAAACAGCGTGCTCCTTCTGCTGTTCACAATGGGCAAGGTACAGACTGCACCCAAGCACCCTGTGCCGGCCAAACTCAAAACATAGTGTCCCACCTTAGATGGGATTCTGCGACTGGACAACTCTTGCTAAATTACCCTCACCGTGCTATAAATCTTGCTGGCATCCAATTTACGTTAGTCAGCCGGGCTTGCAGTAGGGTGCATTTGCATGTACTGCAGGCTGCCCGTATGAATCCACAGGGCAGACAGAAAGGACAGGTGCACACATTGCGCCTGCTGCAGCTCAACAAAATAAGTGACAGCCGTTCGCTGGTTCATTCCTCAGGGCAACGCCTTGACCAACCGGAGTCAAGCTGCCCGGGTTAACATTTCAAACAATGCTTGGAAGTTAACTGTCAGCCACCAATAACTGGTGCATTGTGCACGGCAACGCCTCTAACCAGAGTCCACTTGCCAACCAATCAGCACTCTATTCTCGCACAGCTTCCCCTGAGATTGGTAATCTTGCTATTGTCCTGATGAGTTCAAGGCAAAAACCTTGGACACAATGTCTTCTTTCAGCAAGGCTCAACGAATGGGCTGAACAAGATCGCCTCGTGTGGTGAGGCAGAAGAGGTGGCGTCGGAGCCTATTATGCGGAGCGCCGGATATTCGGTCCATTTACAGGGACTAACACCAGGGACCCCCATTTGGTTCCACCGTTTTAGCGATTAGCAGTGCACAGCAGCCTCGAGTCCTAAGCTACCCACCGAATCAGCTTGGCGCACCTACACGTTCCCGCGCCAATCTGTCCAAAAACACTGGCGCAAAACGGGCGCAAGTGGACCCATTGCTCGCAACGTTTTAACAGGTGACTTCAGGCCCACAATAACGTGGCTGAGACTCTTCACTATAACTTCATGGGCCACTCTGCTCAAGGGCAGTTAAGGGGTTTTCATGGCAATTGATGATAGCTTCATAGCTAACGATAGCTGAGAATTACTTCACATGCCCAATGTCATGGCTTGAACTTAAACTTCACCCAAGTATCAGGTTGGGATTTGAACTCTTCAAGTTCAGTGGTATTACCACTACGCCACCGCCTCTCGCGTTTACATGAAGCAATGCTGACGCCCTGATATATTTAAAAGCCCCCGCTCTATCATGTTGAAACACCCCAAGCCTGAGTGCACATGAATCGAAAGAATTATTAGCCTGATATTTCATCAACAAAGAGGCACAATAGAATTTTGCTCTCTCAATTACGCTTGAGACTCTCTCTCTCTCTGAGATCTCCGCACAACCTGCATCAAGGATCGAGTCAAGTCAAGGCTGAAAATCTGGCGGCTATATCAAAAAGTAATCAGGTTGAAATATAGATATACAATATATAGAGGTGCTGCTGAAAAAGGGACATTCTTAGAAGGGCGAGACATGATAAGCACCCTCATTTCCCGGTTTTTACCGGTGTTCCATTTTATGGTAAAGAAAAGCAGTTCGGGCCAGTACTCTTATATCCCAGTTTTTTATTGTTTTTCGTTCTGGGTTGCACGAAGCATCGATAAAAGCAAAAAAAACTGCGGACACTGGAAATCCAAAACAAAAACAGAAACAGAAATATCTGGAAAAAAACTCAGCAGGTCTGGCAGCATCGGTGGATTTTAAAATCAACAATTTTAGATCTTGAACTCTCTCCTCCATCTCCACCCCCTTTCCGTTTCTTCCCCCTCCTTTTTTTGTTTTTATATAGATTTTCCTTTTCCCACCTATTTCCGTTATTTTTAAATGTATTCCCACCCATTGTTTATCTTTTAGCCCTTTTAGTATTTCCCCCCAGCCCCACTAGAGCCATCTGCACCTTGTCTGTCCTGCTTTCTACTCTTAATTAGCACATTGCTTTAGATAATATCACCACCTCTTTGTCCTTTGGTCTGTGACATCTTTTGGTTATCTCCACCTATCACCGGCTGCTTGTCCCAACAAACCCCCCTCCTCTTAAACCAGCTTATATCTCACCCCTTTTCTATTTTTACTTAGTTCCGTTGAAGGGTCATGAGGACTCGAAACGTCAACGGTGCTCCCTCTCCGCCGATGCTGCCAGACCTGCTGAGTTTTTCCGGGTATCTCTGTTTCTGTTTTCGTATGATGTGTCGGGTTTTACGACCCTCTGAACATTCAGTTTCAGCGCCTTGTTAGGGACTGAATACCGAGGAGGACGGGTAACAGGAGGAAAGTGCAGTATCGCTGGCTTTGCCAGTGGTTAAGCTGAATTTGCAATGATTAATTTGGTAGTCCGACGAACGCCTATGCTAATAATTCGAGCAGATGGGTTGTTTTCTCGTTACCTTGCCGTAATGAAACGACACTATCTGCCTGATTTCCCACCTACCCACCCATCTTCCGGGCCGAATTGATACCCACACTGGAGAAGGAAGAGGAAATTCAGCAGCCACACGACAGCCCCCCTTACCCCGCCCCAAAAGCATTTATAGGTAGAAGAACACCGCACAGAGGAGCACCAGCAGTGCCATGGCTTTCAGCAGCAGCGTCAGAGTGGCGTCCTCCTGACGGCCGGCCAGAGTGCGCGTTTTAGTCGGCTTCATGGCGCGGTCCCACTGGGTCAGGATGGTCCGTCTGGCCCCCTCCCACTTTCCGGGTCCCACCAGGCGAAACTGATAGGGCGAGCACGGGCCGAAGAAGATCTGATACGCCAGGCGTGGGTCGGCGAGGAAGAGGCGCTTGATGTCCAGTTTGGCTCCGATCTGCTCCGCCATCGAGTCCATGTAAGGGATGTAGTCGATTTTCAAGGTGCGCTTCTGGGAGCCCCCGGTCCTTGAGTGATGGGAAACACAAAACAGAGAAAACGACGGGTTAATTGTCTGCGAAGTTAAAGTCTTGCCGATTACATGGTGAAGGGTTTTCGAAGCCAATTACATTAAGGGTTTTTGACTCGCTCGCGGAGGCTGAGAGTCAACTCGCAGACGCTTGCTCCTACCTCTCCCCCTGGACCATGACCCCACCGGGGAACATCAAGCCATTGTTTCCAGGACTGTCACTGACCT
The DNA here is from genome assembly GCF_964194155.1 of Cetorhinus maximus. Lineage (NCBI taxonomy): Eukaryota > Metazoa > Chordata > Chondrichthyes > Lamniformes > Cetorhinidae > Cetorhinus > Cetorhinus maximus. The sequence goes on along the minus strand of NW_027597205.1, from coordinate 18,090 downwards.
CATCTCCTCTGGAGATCTTCCTCCCACAGCTTCCAACCTGATAGTCGCCCAACCTCGGACGGCCCGCTTCTACCTCCTACCCAAAATCCACAAACAGGACTGTCCCGGCAGACCGATCGTGTCAGCCTGTTCCTGCCCCACGGAACTCATTTCTCACTATCTTGACTCCCTTCTCTCTCCCCTTGTCCAGTCCCTTCCCACCTACATCCGTGATTCCTCTGACACCTTACGTCACATCAACAATTTCCAGTTCCCTGGCCCCAACTGCTTCCTCTTCACCATGGATGTCCAATCCCTCTACACCTCCATCCCCCACCAGGATGGTCTGAGGGCCCTTAGCTTCTTCCTTGAACAGTGGCCTGAACAATCCCCACCCACCACTACTCTCCTCCGTCTGGCTGAACTTGTTCTCACACTGAACAATTTCTCCTTTAACTCCTCTCACTTCCTCCAAATAAAAGGTGTGGCTATGGGTACCCGCATGGGCCCCAGCAATACCTGTCTCTTTATGGGGTATGTGGAACATTCCTTGTTCCAGTCCTACTCAGGCCCCCTCCCACAACTCTTTCTCCGGTACATCGATGATTACTTCGGTGCTGCTTCATGCTCTCGTCGGAACCTGGAAAAATTTATTAATTTTGCTTCCAATCTCCACCCCTCCATCATTTTCACATGGTCCATCTCTGACACTTCTCTTCCCTTCCTTGACCTCTCTGTCTCAATTTCTGATGATAGACTGTCCACCAATATCCATTACAAGCCTACCAACTCCCACAGCTACCTTGACTACAGCTCCTCACACCCCGCTTCCTGTAAGGACTCCATCCCATTCTCTCAGTTCCTTCACCTCCATCGCATCTGTTCTGATGACGCTACCTTCAAAAACAGTTCCTCTGACATGTCCTCCTTCTTCTTTAACCGAGGTTTTCCACCCACGGTCGTTGACAGGGCCCTCAACCATGTCCGGCCCATCTCCGCGCATCCGCCCTCACGCCTTCTCCTCCCTCCCAGAAACATGATAGGGTCCCCCTTGTCCTCACTTATCACCCCACCAGCCTCCGCATTCAAAGGATCATCCTCCGCCATTTCCGCCAACTCCAGCATGATGCCACCACCAAACACATCTTCCCTTCAGCCCCCCCTGGCGGCATTCCGTAGGGATCGTTCCCTCCAGGACACCCTGGTCCACTCCTCCATCATCCCCTACTCCTCAACCCCCACCTATGGCACCTCCCCATGCCCACGCAGAAGGTGCAACACCTGCCCCTTCACTTCCTCTCTCCTCACCGTCCAAGGGCCCAAACACTCCTTTCAAGTGAAGCAGCATTTCACTAGCATTTCCCCTAACTTAGTCTACTGCATTCGTTGCTCCCAATGCGGTCTCCTCTACATTGGAGAGACCAAACGCAGACTGGGCGACCGCTTTGCAGAACACCTGCGGTCTGTCCGCAAGAAAGACCCAAACCTCCCTGTCACTTGCCATTTTAACACTCCACCCTGCTCTCTTGCCCACATGTCTGTCCTTGGCTTGCTGCATTGTTCCAGTGAAGCCCAACGCAAACTGGAGGAACAGCACCTCATCTTCCGACTAGGCACTTTACAGCCTTCCGGGCTGAATATTGAATTCAACAACTTTAGATCTTAAACTCCCCCTCCCCCCATCCCCACCCCGTTTCTTTCCCACCCTCCCCCCGCTTTTTTTTCAATAATTTATATAGATTCTCCTTTCCCCACCTATTTCCATTATTTTTAAATCTAAAACTAAAACCTTGTTAGTCTGTCCACCCCACCCCCACTAGAGCTGTACTTTGAGTGTCCTGTCTTCCATTCTTAATTAGCACTTTTCTCAGACAAATACCACCACCTTCAACACCTCTTTGTCCCTTTTGTCTGTGACATCTTTTGATTATTTGCTCATCTCCACAATCACCACACCCTCAATGTGTCTCTCCACCCCCCCACCCACCTTAAACCAATTTATATTTCTCCCTTCTTCTAACTATGCTCCAGTTCTGCCGAAGGGCCATGAAGGCTCGAAACGTTAACTGATTTCTTCTCCGCCGATGCTGCCAGACTTGCTGAGTTTTTCCAGGTAATTCTGTTTTTGTTATAGATAGGTTCTTGATTGGTAAGGGGGATCAAAGTTTACGGGGAGAAGGCAGGAGAATGGGGTTGAGAAACTTATCAGCCATGATTGAATGGCGGAGCAGACTCGATGGGGCGAATGGCCTAATTTCGGCTCCTGTGTCTTATGGTCTTATGGTCTACGTACATGGCACTCTGAGGAACTTCATTGACCAGAAGGCTCTTTCAAACCCTTCACGATTGGTTTTTTTAAGTGACTTCCATGCCTGGATTGTGATTGGCCGTGCACAGTTCACGAATGGGTCTTAATTGGCTGATGGACCGCACCCATTGTAGTTTGGAGCAGCAAATGGTGATGGTGGATGCTCCAGGTTTCCCTGGTAGACAAGGATTCCACCCACACTCTTGCCGCTTGCGATTGGCGTGTGTTGGAAGGATTTACAGATTGAGAGTGACTCCTGTCTTCCTGGGCCTTCCAGTGCTGGGGTTGGAGCCCGAGCTTCTGGCTCTGAGACAGGGCTGCGACCTCCCCCACCTCCCGCTGCACCAAACAGCGTCCGAGCAAGGGTTCAGAAACTGAACTGGGACCAGCCATATAAATACTGTGGCTACAAGAGCAGGTCAGAGGCTGGGACTCCTGCGAGTAACTCACCCCCTGACTCCCCAAAGCCTGTCCACCATCTACAAGGCACAAGTCAGGAGTGTGATGGGATAATCCCCACTTGCCTGGATGAGTGCAGCTCCCACAACACTCAAGAAGTTCGACACTGTCCAGGACAAAGCAGCCCCGCTTGATTGGCACCCCATCCACAAACATTCACTCCCTCCACCACCGACGCACAGTAGCAGCAGTGTGTGTACCATCTACAAGATGCACTGCAGCAACTCACCAAGGCTCATTCGACAGCACCTTCCTTACTCATGACCACTACCATCTAGAAGGACAAGGGCAGCAGACACATGGGAACACCACCGCCTGGAAGTTCCCCTCCAAGTCACTCACCATCCTGACTTGGACATATATTGGCTGTTCCTTCACTGTCGCTGGGTCAAAATCCTGGAACTCCCTCCCTAACAGCACTGTGGGTGTACCTACACCAGATGGACAAAATCCTGGAACTCCCTCCCTAACAGCGCCGTGGGTGTACCTACACCACAGGGGACAAAATCCTGGAACTCCCTCCCTAACAGCGCCACTGGTGTACCTACAACACAGGGGACAAAATCCTGGAACTCCCTCCCTAACAGCACTGTGGGTGTACCTACACCACAGGGACAAAATCCTGGAACTCCCTCCCTAACAGCACTGGGTGTACCCACACCACATGGCCAAGATCCTGGAACTCCCTCCCTAACAGCGCTGTGAGTGTACCTACACCACATGGACAAAATCCTGGAACTCCCTCCCTAACAGCACTGTGAGTGTACCTACACCACATGGACAAAATCCTGGAACTCCCTCCCTAACAGCACTGTGGGTGTACCTTCACCACAGGGGACTGCAGCGTTTCAAGAAGGCAGCTCACCCACCACCTTCTCAAGGGTCCACTAGGGCTAGGCCATAAATGCTGGGCCCAGCCAGCGACGCGCACATCCCGCGAATGAACGCAAAACCAAAAGTAAACACACGAGTGTTGCACTTGCAAAGGCAGGGAGAGGGCCGGGATGAGGACAGCTGACTGGGTTGGGGCTCCGAGCGTGAGGTCGAATGATGGTAAGCCCGAGTGGATTTCCACTGGTGGATAGTGTGCTAACATGGGGCGCACACTTGGAGGGTAGCCCAAGCACTCCAGAGATTAGAATCCAGTAGCTGATCAGAAATGTTAGGGGCAGGATGGACTGTAAATCAAGGGGGCAGTGGGATACAATGGGGAAGGTGTTATAGTTATATCAATGCGGACAACTTAGGGAGCCAAGATTTCCATAACCTTGATAATCGGAGACTCAGGGCTGATGAAATAAGGTAACTTAGTTCGCCAGAAAGAATCGGAAAGGTTAATAGATAAAAACACAGTGTTTAGAGGATGGCGTAGCGGTATTGACACTGGCATTCCAGAGACCTGGGTAATACTCTGGAACCCCTGGGGACAACTCAAATCCCAGCACAGCAGGATAGTAAAATTTGAATTCAATAGAATTCTGGATGGCCAAGAAACCATTGCCGATAGTTTGCAAAACATCGGGTTCGCCAATGCCCTTTAGGGAAGGAAATCTGCTGTCCTTACCTGGTCTGGCCTACATGTGACTCCAGTCTCATAGGGGAATGTGACTGACTCTTAACTGCCCCACTCTGAACAAGGGTAATTAGGGGTGGGCAATAAGTGCTGGACTGGCCAGTGACGCCAACGGCCAGTGAATGAATTGAAAAAAATCCTGGTCGGGAATCCGAAGTCCTGGAACTCCCTTCCCAACAGCGCGGCCTTGGAAACAGTTCCAACAAGCTTGGCCCGTTCTGAAGGAAAAGCAGTTCGGACCAGAGCCCTCATTTCCCAGTTTACACAGATGTTCCATTTTAAGGTATACAAGACCAGTTCAGACCAGACCCCTTATTTCCCAGTTTATACAGATGTTCCATTTTAAAGTATACCAGACCAGTTCAGACCAGTGCCCTTATTTCCCAGTTTATACAGATGTTCCATTTTAAAGTATACCAGACCAGTTCAGACCAGTGCCCTTATTTCCCAGTTTATACAGATGTTCCATTTTAAGGTATACAAGACCAGTTCAGACCAGTGCCCTTATTTCCCAGTTTATACAGATGTTCCATTTTAAAGTATACCAGACCAGTTCAGACCAGTGCCCTTATTTCTCAGTTTATACAGATGTTCCATTTTAAGGTATACCAGACCGGTTCGGACCAGTGCTCTCATTTCCCAGTTTATACTGATGTTTCTTCTTAAGGTATACAAGACCAGTTCGGACCAGTGCCATTATTTCCCAGTTTATACAGATGTTCCATTTTAAAGTATACCAGACCAGTTCAGACCAGTGCCCTTATTTCCCAGTTTATACAGATGTTCCATTTTAAGGTATACAAGACCAGTTCAGACCAGTGCCCTTATTTCCCAGTTTATACAGATGTTCCATTTTAAGGTATACAAGACCAGTTGAGACCAGTGCCCTTATTTCCCAGTTTATACAGATGTTCCATTTTAAAGTATACCAGACCAGTTCAGACCAGTGCCCTTATTTCTCAGTTTATACAGATGTTCCATTTTAAGGTATACCAGACCGGTTCGGACCAGTGCTCTCATTTCCCAGTTTATACTGATGTTTCTTCTTAAGGTATACAAGACCAGTTCGGACCAGTGCCATTATTTCCCAGTTTATACAGATGTTGCATTTTCAGGTATACAAGACCAGTTCGGACCAGTGCCCTTATTTCCCAATATTTACTGGTGTTCCCTTTTTAGGAATAGAAGACTAGATCAGACCTTTACTCTAATTTCCCAGTTTTTATTGGTGTTCCATTTTAAGGTATACAAGACCAGTTGAGACCAGTGCC
>NW_027597205.1:0-7500 GCF_964194155.1 Cetorhinus maximus | reverse complement strand
GGGTGAACCTTCCCTGCACTCCCTCTATAGCAAGTATAATTCGATGATGGCCAAGAGTCTAAACACTGTCCTAAAATTCACCCGGGACTTAATTACACCCACGCACCTCCCTGGCCAGTTACAGAGACAAACCAGCGGCCAGACTGTCACGATGGGCTTGTTCACTAAAATTAGCGTTCGAGGCAACAGCAACAGCGAAAGCAAAGCCACTTTGGCAAGAGAAAGGTCTAGTTCAGCATTTAGATTCTACGCCAAACTTTTGAGCTGGTTTTTAAACTCGAAATCTTGCCGTAGGTTCCTTAGCCCTGGTACAGGGGGTCAGAACAGATCAATGGAGTGTATAGATGGGTCCTGAGCTAATTTAATGACAGGAAAAGCCGGAGAGGTGGGGGGGAGGGGGTTGTGGGGGGGGCTGAATGGCCTCCTTCTGCTCTGTAGTGGCTCAAAACATTGTCGCTTCCTCTACACTTCTACTTTATAATCTCGCCATTCCTTGGTTGTTCTGGTCCAAGCAATGCAGAAAGTGTGTATACAGGGGCAGCAAGCAATTGGGGAGGAAAATTAACATTGGCCTTCATTGTAAGGGTATTGGAGTCCAAGGATAAAGAAGTCTTGCTACGTTGGCCACAGGGATTTGGTGAGACCACCTCTGGAATAGGGTGTGCAGTTCTGGTCTTCATGTTGAAGGGAGGGTATCATTCCACAGGGGGCGCTGCAGGGCAGGTTCACTGGGATTGGTCCGTGGGACGAGGGGGTTGCCCTATGATGAGACACTGAGCCAATTGGGTTTATATTCTCTGGAGCCTGGAAGAATGGGAGGCGATCTCATTGACTAGAATATAAAAAGCAGGGATGTGCTGCTGAGGCTTTATAAGGCTCTGGTCAGACCACATTTTAGAATATTGTGAGCAATTTTGGGCCCCTGTATCTCAGGGAAGGATGTGCTGGGCCCCTGGAGAGGGTCCCAGAGGAGGTTCACGAGAACGATCCCAGGAATGAAAGGCTTAACATATGAGGAACGTTTGAGGACTCTGGGTCTATACTCGATGGTGTTTAGAAGGATGAGGGGGGATTTGATTGAAACTTACAGAATACTGAAAGGCCTGGATAGAGTGGACGTGGGGTAGATGTTCCCATTAGTAGGAGAGACTAGGACCCGAGGGGCACAGCCTCAGAGTAAAGGGAAGACCTTTCAGAACAGAGATGAGGAGAAACTTCTATAGCCAGAGAGTGGGTGAATCTATGGAATTCATTGCCACAGAAGGCTGTGGAGGCCAGGTCATTGAGTGTATTTAAGACTGAGATAGATAGGTTCTTGATTGGTAAGGGGATCAAAGGTTACGGGGAGAGGGCGGGAGAATGGGGTTGAGAAACTTATCAGCCATGATTGAATGGCGGGGCAGACTCGAGGGGCCGAATGGCCTAATTCCTGCTCCAATGTCTTATGGACTCATTGAGACCTGCAGGATTGTGAAGGGGTTTGACAGGGTGGGCGCTGAGGGGTCATTTCCGCTGGTCGGTGGGGGGGAACCTGAAATGCGGGGGGGCGCTGTCTCGGGACAAGGGGGTGGGGGGGCAATCATTTAGGGCTGAGATGAGGAGGAATTTCTTCACTCAAAAAGGGTTGGGAAATCTTGGGAGTCCTCTACCCCAGAGGGCGGTGGATGATCCATCCGTTGGAAGGCCGGGATGGAGGGATCTTTAGGAATGAAGGATGTGGGGAGGGGGTGGGGCGGGGAAAGTGGAGCCCAAGCCCCAAGTTCAGCCATGACCGGGTTGCATGGCTGGATGGGCCGAATGGACTACTCCTATTTCTCGTGCTCTTGTGTGTTCCAGGTTGACCAACAGAAGCCAGCAGTGTGTGGCCCAGCTGTTGTCGTTGTAGGGTGTGAGATCAGCTGAAGATGATATGGTTGGCTTTCCTAGCATTTGGTGAGTATATTCCTAGCCCTTTCGCTGCCGCAAAGGGTTTTATTTATTTATTTTTGCAGAGAGAAAGGGGCCTCCCTTGGAGTTCCCCTCTGGCTCCTGGGCGTCTAGAAGCGACGCTGCTCAAAGCGGAGCTGTGGGGCTGTCCATAGCGCGTGTGGTCCGGTAGTCCCTCCCCTCTCAGTCAGGGTATTCCCGCAGATCCGGTTTCCGCTGTCCTCTGTCTCAATTTTGCCGGCCCTCAACACTGCTGCACATTACCTCGCCTCAAATAGCGGCGCAAAACGGACTTGGCCGATACAGAGCGCCTGAAATTGCTCATTGGACAACATGTCCCCCCGGCATTGAAACCCTACACCGACCTGCTACACATCTATACATTTATCTATATACCAATACAGCTGAAGAGGGGACACCCTCTCCGAACTTTTTGTCTCGCACTCATCGGGACAGACGCCAGAATGCCAATAAGTAAAGGCAACAACAATTTATACTGAACGAGAAGAGAGCGCTCAAATTTTTTTGGGCAAGTGAACTTTGATGGGTGGAGGCAATGCGCTGGGGAGCAGTCAACTGCCAAAGTTTTGTTTAGATTCCAATCACGCGTGTGGACTCTGATTGGTCAAGGCATTGTCGGGGGGGGGGATGAACCAGGGATGGCTGACGCCCACGGTTTTGTTTAGTCGCACGCTTATAGCGACGATGTTTTTTTCACCAGATGTGGGCTTCGCTGGCTGGGACCAGCGTTTATTGCCCACCCCTACTTGCCCTTGCGAAGGTGGTGGGTGAGCCGCCTTCTTGAACCACTGCTGTCCGTGCGGTGTAGGTACACCCACAGGGCTGTGAGGGAGGGAGTTCCAGGATTTTGTCCCCTGTGGTGTAGGTACACCCACAGTACTGTTAGGGCGGGAGTTCCAGGATTTTGTCCCCTGTGGTGTAGGTACACCCACAGTGCTGTTAGGGAGTTCCAGGATTTTGTCCGTGTGGTGTAGGTACACCCACAGCGCTGTTAGGGAGGGAGTTCCAGGATTTTGTCCCTGTGGTGTAGGTACACCCACAGCGCTGTTAGGGAGGGAGTTCCAGGATTTTGTCCCTGTGGTGTAGGTACACCCACAGCGCTGTTAGGGAGGGAGTTCCAGGATTTTGACCCAGCGACAGTGAAGGAACGGCCGATATATTTCCAAGTCAGGATGGTGAGTGGCTTGGAGGGGAACTTCCAGGTGGTGGTGTTCCCCATGTGTCTGCTGCCCTGGTCCTTCTAGATGGTAGTGGTCATGGGTTTGGAAGGTGTGTCTAAGGAGCCTTGGTGAGTTGCCGCAGTGCATCTTGTAGATGGTACACACACTGCTGCTACTGTGCGTCGGTGGTGGAGGGAGTGAGGGGAATGATATGCACCAATAATCTTCCTGTCCACCTACAACACTCTTCCTGTTGACCAGGTTTTTATGCCCATTGCCCACCGCCCCGCTCTCATATTATGCCATAACCAATACATCCCACCCCCTCCCTCCCCGGACACATATTCCGTTGCTTTAGTGGTCCCATTGCCAACATTATTATTTAACTATCAGTTCATCATTACTGTCGTTAACCACTTTGCGAGTGAAAACGGAAGAGCGCAGAATTCCTTAAATGTTGAGAGATTGGGAAGTGTTCATGTGCAAAGGATCCTGGGTGTTTTCGTTCATGAATCATTGAAAAGTAAAAGACAAGGGCAGCAGACACATGGGGAACACCACCACCTGGAAGTTCCCCTCCGAGCCGCTCAACATCCTGACTTGGAAATATATCGGCCGTTCCTTCACTGTCGCTGGGTCAAAATCCTGGAACTCCCTCCCTAACAGCACTGTGGGTGTACCTACACCACAGGGACAAAATCCTGGAACTCCCTCCCTATCAGCGCTGTGGGTGTACCTACACCACACAGGGACAAAATCCTGGAACTCCCTCCCTAACAGCGCTGTGGGTGTACCTACACCACACAGGGACAAAATCCTGGAACTCCCTCCCTAACAGCACTGTGGGTGTACCTACACCACAGGGGACAAAATCCTGGAACTCCCTCCCTAACAGCACTGTGGGTGTACCTACACCACAGGGGACAAAATCCTGGAACTCCCTCCCTAACAGCACTGTGGGTGTACCTACACCACACGGACAAAATCCTGGAACTCCCTCCCTAACAGCACTGTGGGTGTACCTACACCACAGGGACTGCAGCGGTTCAAGAAGGCGGCTCACCCACCACCTTCTCAAGGAGCAGTTAGGGATGGGCAGTAAGTGCTGTCCCAGCCAGCAACGCCCACATCCCCATGAATAAATAATAATATTTTTTTAAAAAGCATGGCATTGGGAAAGGAAATGGTCTTTATTGCAAGGAATAGAGAGTAATAAAGATGTCTTGCTGCACTTGTATTGACCCTTGGCCAGACCACATAGAGTTTTGGTCTCCTTATCTAAGGAAGGTTATACTTGCCATAGAGGGAGTGCAATGAAGGTTCACCAAACTCATCCCTGGGATGGTGGGATTGTCTTATGAGGAGGGATTGAGGAAACTGGGACTGAGTTCTCCCGAGTCTCGAAGACAGAGAGGAGACCTCACTCCAAAATCCTTCCAGGCCGTCACAGGGTAGATGCAGGGCAGATGTCTTGTCTTGTGGGGGAACGGGTAGGGGGGTGTGGGGGGTCGAGGTGGGAGTGAGTCTCGAGAGCCCAGGGCCACAGCCTCACAACGAGAGGCGGGTCACTCAGGACTCCGGTGAAGACGGAGTTTTACACAGAGTATCTGGGACTCCCCCCACCCTCACCTCTATCCCACCACCCAAAGGGGCAGTGGAGGCTCAGGCATTCATTCTGTTCAAGGCTGAGACCGATAGAGATGTTAGAGGCGCCGAGGGATATGGGGAGGGGGTGTGGAATGTGCCGAAATGCCACTGAGGAGCCACGGTCTAGCGGAACAGCAGCAGGGCAGGCTCGAGGGGCCGAATGGCCCGTTGCATTTGGCTGCCTTCTAACCGTGTCCTTTCCTTCTTCCCTTCCCCTTCTCCCTCGACCCGCAGTTCCCTCCGGAGTGGAGCTCGGACTGGCCTTCGAAGGTAAGAACCACGGGCGCTTTACCGATTGCTTGTTCAACGCTCCCATCGCCTGAAACCCGACCGACCCTGCGTCGTGCGAGAGCCCCCAAACCCCCCAATCCACCCCCTCCCCCACAATCCACCCCACCCGCCCCCTCCCCCGCCCACTCCCGAGAACCCCTGAGCAGCCAGACCGGAGACCCCAGGCGCACCGAGCGAGGTGGGCGCCTTCTGGGCGTTGGCGTGAAATGGTGGCCCCCTAACTCCCCCCCGCCCCCACCCCACATGCACACAGTGCCGGGTTTCTGGGTGGGTGGGTTGGGAGGGGGGGGTGGGGGGTATCCGGGTTGGTGGGATAGCCTGGAAGATGCGCTGGGGAATCCCGCCGGGGAGGGTCCCCAGGTGACGTCCTGCACGGCCATAGCCCACGAGTGCCCCGGTGCCTCTGGACACCTGCCCCTGCGCTGGGCATTGCCGGAGGGCGAGGGCGACAATGGCCAACGTGGGGGAGGTTCCACCGATTTTGCGCCAACGGAAGAAGTGGAACCTCTTCCAACGTCGGGGCCTTTATTGTAAAGGACCAGACTGACCCCCCGGGACTGTCCCCCACCCCCCCCCCAATCCACCCCCCCTCCCCCACACCCCCCCCAATCCACCCCCCCTCCCCCTCGGGACTGTCCCCCACCCCCACCCCAATCCACCCCCCCTCCCCCTCGGGACTGTCCCCCACCCCCCCCCAATCCACCCCCCCCTCCCCCTCGGGACTGTCCCCCACACCCCCCCCCCAATCCCCCCCCTCCCCACCCCCACCCCCCCCAATCCACCCCCCCTCCCCATCGGGACTGTCCCCCACACCCCCCCAATCCACCCCCCCTCCCCACGGGACTGTCCCCCACCCCCCCCAATCCACCCCCCCTCCCCCACGGGACTGTCCCCCACCCCCCCCCAATCCAACCCCCCTCCCCCACGGGACTGCCCCACACCCCCCATCCCCCCCCAATTCAACCCCCCTCCACTATGGGACTGTCCCCCACACCTCCCCAATCCACCCCCCCTCCCCCACGGGACTGTCCCCCACCCCCCCCCTCCCCCCCCCACACCCCCCCACCGACTTCCTGGCCCGGCCTCCATGTGTCTCCATTCACCCACCCACCCACAAGCGGCCCCGCCGATGGCTCTTCACTGCCTCCCCCCCACACCCCGCCCCCAACCCCCTCGCAATGACCCAGCATGCCCCTCTCTCTTCAAAGGGGGCAGTTAGGGGCGGGCTACATACACCATGCTACCCCGGACCAAAACCAAAAACAACGAAGAAAAATGCCGAATGAGTGCCCAAGTTACCCGGTCAATGCGCCGCGTGTGTGTGTGTGTGTGTGTGGCCCCGGCCTGAGCCCGATGTTGGCGTTGACCCTCTCTCTCTCTCTCTCTCTCTCTCTCTCTCTCCCTGCTTCCCCTGAGCAGCCCCGGACGTCCTGAGGGTGAGGCTGGTGAACGGGAGCAACCCCTGCGCCGGCCGGGTGGAGGTTTTCCACAACGGCTCCTGGGGCACCATCTGCGATGACTACTGGGACGTGGCCGACGCGGTGGTGGTGTGCCGGCAGGTGGACTGCGGCTTCGCCGAGCTGGCCCACGGCTCCGCCACCTTCGGCCAGGGCTCCGAGGAGATCTGGCTGGACGACGTCAAGTGCTACGGCACAGAGGCCTCGCTGCGGGACTGCACCCTCAAGCCGCTCGGCCAGCACAACTGCAACCACCGGGAGGGTGCTGGCGTCGTCTGCAACCGAGGTCAGTGACCGGCCGGCCGGGAAACAACCCGAGCGTCACGCGGGGAGCCTCACAGGCCTAGTGTTCAAATCGGCCTGTTCGTCTGTCTGTTTATCTCTCTGTCTGCCTGTATCTCTGTCCGCCTGTCTCTCTCTGTCCGCCTGTCTCTCTGTCCGCCTGTCTCTCTCTGTCCGCCTGTCTCTCTCTGTCTGCCTGTCTCTCTGTCCGCCTGTCTATCTCTGTCCACCTGTCTCTCTGTCCGCCTGTCTCTCTCCTCTGCCTGCTTGTTTGCCTGTCTGCCTATTTATCTGTCTGTCTATTTATCTGCCTTTCTGTCAGTCTGTCTGTTTATTTGTCTGTCTGTCCGTCTATCATTCTGTCTGCCTGTATATCTGTCTGCCTGTATATCTGCCTATTTATCTGTCTCTCTGTCCATCTGTCCACCTGTCCATCTGTCTAGTTACCTGTCTGTCTACCTGTCTGTCTGTCTGTCTATCTGTCTGTCTGTCGGTCTGTCTATCTGTCTATTTATGTGTCTGTCTTTATTTATCTGTCTGCCTGCCTGTCTGTCTGTCTGCCTATCTGTCTATTTATCTATCTGCCTGTCTGTCTACCTGTTTGTCTATATGGCTATTTTTCTGTCATTCTGTCTATCTGTCTGACTCCTGTCTATCTGTCTGCCTGTCTGTCTACATGTATGTCTTTCTCTGTGTCTGTCTATCTGCCTATTTAC
>NW_027597204.1:0-94483 GCF_964194155.1 Cetorhinus maximus | reverse complement strand
TTAGACTGAAGATCATATGTATTCACTCTGAAAAACAGCTGCATTTACAATGTTGATTAGCTGTATTTACACTGATGATCAGCTGTATTTACACTGAATATCAACTGTACTTACAAGGAATATCAGCTGTATTTACACTGAAAAACTTTTGTATTTAAACTGCAAATCAACTGCATTTACACTGATGATCAGCGGTATTTACACTGAGGATCAACTCTACACTGAAAAACAGCTGTATTTAAACTGCAAATCAGCTTCATTTAAACTGATGATAAGCGGTATTTACACTGATGATCAGCTGTATTTACAGTGAATATCTACTGTATTTAGACAGAAGATCAGCTGTATTTACACTGAAAAACGTTTGTATTTAAACTGCAAATCAGCTGCATTAACACTGATGATCAGCCCTATTTACACTGGGCATCAGCTGTATTTACACTGAAAAACAGATGTATTTACATTGAAGATCAACTGTATTTTCACTGAAAAACAGCTGAATTTTCACTGATGATAAGCTGTGTTTACACTGATGATCAGCTGTATTTACACTGATGATCTGCTGTATTTACACTGAATATCAACTGTACTTACAAGGAATATCAGCTGTATTTACACTGAAAAACGTTTGTATTTAAATGCAAATCAACTGCATTTACACTGATGTTCAGCAGTGTTTACACTGAGGATCAACTCTATTTACACTGAAAAACAGCTGTATTTACACTGAAGTTTAGCTGCGCTTACACTGATGATCAGATGTATTTATGCTGAAAAACAGCTGTATTTAAAAGCAAATTCAGGTGCATTTACACTGAAAATCAATTGTACTTACACTGATGATCAACTATATTTACACTGATAATCAGCTGTATTGACACTGATGATCAGCCGTTTTTACACTGAAGATCATATGTATTCATACTGAAAAACAGGGGTATTTACACTGATGATCACCTGTACTTACACTGAAAAACAGCTGAATTTACATTGAAGAACAGCGGTATTTACATTGAAGATCAGCTGTTTAAACTGAAGATCAGCTGTATTTACACTGATGATCAGCTGTATTTACATTCATGTTCAGCTGTATATATGAAGACGTTAAGCTGTATTTACACTGATGATCAACTTTATTTACACCGATGATCAGCTGTATTTAAACTGAAATCAGCTTTATTTACAATGAAACACAGCTTTATTTAAAAGGATGATGATCTGCATTTACACTAATGATTAGCTGTATTTACACTGATGATCAGTTGTATTTACACCAATGATCAAATGTTTTTATGCTGAGAAACAGCTGTATTTAAAAAGCAAATTAAGGTGCATTTACACTGCAAATCAGCTGCATTAACACTGATGATCAGTGGTATTTACACTGATGATCAGCCCTATTTACTCTAGGTATCAGCTGTATTTACACTGACAATCAGCCTTATTTACACTGAAAAACAGCTGCATTTACAATGATGATCAGCTGTATTTACACTGAATATCAACTGTACTTACAAGGAAGATCCGCTGTGTTTACACTGAAAAGCAGCTGGAATTACACTTATGGTAAGCTGTATTTACACTGATGAGCAGCCGTATTTACAGTGAAGATCATCTGTATTTACAGTGACGATCAGCTGTGTTTCCATTGAAAGCAGCTGTATTTACTCTGTTGATCAGCTTTACTTACACTGAAGATCAGCTGTATTTACTCTGATGATCAGCTGTATTTACACTGATGATCAGCTGTATTTACTCTGATGATCAGCTGTATTTACACTGATGATCAGCTGTATTTACACTGATGATCATCTGTATTTACTCTGATGATCAGCTGTATTTACACTGATGATCAGCTGTATTTACTCTGATGATCAGCTGTATTTACTCTGATGATCAGCTGTATTTACACTGATGATCAGCTGTATTTACACTGATGATCAGCTGTATTTACTCTGATGATCAGCTGTATTTACACTGATGATCAGCTGTATTTACACTGATGATCAGCTGTATTTACTCTGATGATCAGCTGTATTTACACTGATGATCAGCTGTATTTACTCTGATGATCAGCTGTATTTACTCTGATGATCAGCTGTATTTACACTGATGATCAGCTGTATTTACTCTGATGATCAGATGTATTTACTCTGATGATCAGATGTATTTACATTGAATATCTACTGTATTTAGACAGAAGATCAGCTGTATTTACACTGAGAAATGTTTGTATTTAAACTGCAAATCAGCTGCATTAACACTGATGATCAGTGGTATTTACACTGATGATCAGCCCTATTTACTCTAGGTATCAGCTGTATTTACACTGAAAATCAGCTGTATTTACAATGATGATCAGCTGCATTATCAATGAAGATTAGCTCTATTTACACTGAAGAACAGCTGTATTTACACTGAAAAACGCATTTATTTAAAGTGCAAATCAGCTGCATTTACACTGATGATCAACGGTATTCACACCGAAGATACACTCTATTTACACTGAAGATCAGCTGTATATAGACTGATGATCAGCTATATTTAAACTGAAAAATAGCTGTATTTACAGTGAAGATCAGCTGTGTTTTCACTGAAAAACAGCTGTATTTACACTGATGATCAGCCGTTTTTACACAGAACATCAGCTGTATTTACACTGATGATCATATGTATTCACACTGAAAAACAGGGGTATTTACACTGATGATCAGCAATATTTACACTGAAGATCACCTGTATTTATACTGATGATTAGCTGTATTTACACTGAAAAACAGCTGAATTTACAATGATGATAAGCTGTATTTACATCGAAGATCAGCTGTTTAAACTGAAGATCAGCTGTATTTAGAACTAAAAACAGCTGCATTTACAATGATGAACAGCTGTATTTACCTTCATGTTCACCTGTATATATGAAGATGTTCAGCTGTATTTACAGTGACATTAAGCTGTATTTACAGTGATGATCAACTGTATTTACACTGATGATCAGCTGTATTTACACTGATGATTAGCTGTATTTACACTGAAGATCAGCTGTACTTACACTGATGATCACCGGTTTTTACACTGAACATCAGCTATATTTACACTGATGATCAGTTGCATTTACACTGAAGGTCATATGTATTCACACTGAAAACCAATGGTATTTACACTGATGATCAGCAATATTTACACTGAAAAACAGCTGAATTTACACTGATGATAAGCTGTATTTACATTGAAGATCAGCTGTTTAAACTGAAGATCAGCTGTATTAACACTGATGATCAGCTGTATTTACATTCATGTTCAGCTGTATATATGAAGATGTTCAGTTGTATTTACAGTAACATTAAGCTGTATTTACAGTGATGAACAGCTGTATTTATACTGATGATCAGCTGTATTTAAACTGAAGATCAGCTTTATTTACAAAGAAAAACAGCTTTATTTAAAAGGATAATGATCTGCATTTACACTGAAGATCATATGTATTCACACTGAAAAACAGCTGTATTAACACTGATGATCAGCTTTATTTACATTCATGTTCAGCTGTATATATGAAGATGTTCAGCTGTATTTACAGTGACGTTAAACTGTATTTACACTGATGATCAACTTTATTTACACTGATGATCAGCTGTATTTAAACTGAAATCAGCTTTATTTACAATGAAACACAGCTTTATTTAATAGGATGATGATCTGCATTTACACTGATGATCAGTTGTATTTACACCGATGATCAGATGTTTTTATGCTGAAAAACAGCTGTATTGAAAAAGCAAATTCAGGTGCATTTACACTGCAAATCAGGTGTATTTCACTGATGATCAACTATACTTACACTGATAATCAGCTGTATTGACACTGAAAATCAGCTTTATTTACACTGATGATCAGCTGTATTTACACTGAGGATCAGCTGTATTTACTCTGAATATCAGCTGTATTTACACTGAAAAACGTTTGTATTTAAACTGCAAATCAGCTGCATAAACACCGATGATCAGTGGTATTTACACTGATGATCAGCCCTATTTACTCTGGGCATCAGCTGTATTTACACTGAAAAACAGCTGAATTTTCACTGATGATAAGCTGTGTTTACACTGATGATCAGCTGTATGTACACTGAAGATCAGCTGTATTTACACTGAAGATCAGCTGTATTTACACTGAAGATCAGCTGAATTTACAATGATGATAAGCTGTATTTACATTGAAGATCAGCTTTTTAAACTGAAGATCAGCTGTATTTACAATTAAAAACAGCAGCATTTACACTGATGATCAGCTGTATTTACGTTCATGTTCAGCTGTGTATATGAAGATGTTCAGCTGTATTTACACTGACGTTAAACTGTATTTACACTGATGATCAGCAGTATTTACACTCATAAACAGCTGCATTTACACTGAAGGTCATCTGTATTTACATTGAAAACCAGCTGTATTTACAATGTTGATTAGCTGTATTTACGCTGATTATCAGCTGTATTTACACTAAAAAACGGCTGTAATTGCACAGATGATCAGCTGTATTTACACTGAGAAGCAGCATTATTTACACTGATGATAAGCTCTATTTAAACTGATGATCAGCTGTATTTACATTGAAAAACAGCTGCACTTAGACTGATGATAAGCTGTATTTATACTGATGATCTGAAGTATTTACACTGACAAACAGCGGTATTTATACTGAAGATCAACTGTATTTACACTGATTATCAGCTGCATTTACACTGAAGATTTGCTGTATTAACACTGTTGATCAACTGTAATTATGCTAAAAAAACACCTGCATTTACACTGAAGATGAGCTGTATTTACATTGATGATCAGCTGTATTTACCCTGAAAAATAGCTGTATTTACACCAAAAAGAGCTGTATTTACATTGATGATAAGCTGTATTTACACTGAGGATCAGCTGTATTTAAACTGAATATCAGCTGCAGTTGCATTGATAAACAGCTGTATTTACACTAATGATCAGCTGTATTTACACTGATGATCAGCTGTATTTACACTGAAAAACAGCTGCATTTACACTTAAGATCAGATGTATTTACACTGATGATCAGCTGCATTAACACTGTTGATCAGCTGTATTTACACTGACAAACAGCTGCATTTACACTGATTATCAGCTGTAGTTGCACTGAAAAACAGCCAGATTTATACTGATGATCAGCTGTATTTACACTGAAGATCAGCTATATTTACAGTGAAAAACAGCGCTATTAAAATGATGATCAGCTGTATTTACCCTCCATGATCAGCTTTTGTCGCGGAAAAACAGATTGAACACTCAGACCCTGGAGGTTTGTCTAGGAAGTCTTTATTAAAGTTGTGATATCACGGAGAGCCTAGTTGCATACAACGGAGCGAACCAGTCTCTGACTAACACCTCTTTACACACATAGATATAGCAAAAGATTCGTGACAGAAACTTGGGCAGTTACAAAAGTTTCAAATGGCTTCAAAGGATAGTGATCAGTGTTAATGGTTTAACGATTAGACAGGACAATGTCAAAGGTTTAGCTGTTAGACAGGACAATGTCAATGGTTTAGCCAATAGACAGTGATAATTGGTTACACATCCTGGGCAATGCACACACACAATAGTTTTTTTTCTTTCTTAGATTTTGCCACTGCATATGACATCTGGAGCCCCTTAGTCTGGGAAGGTAGCACTGGCCCTTTGATTTGCTAATTTATGTGCTGGCTGCATGACTGTTTGGGGACAGGTTACAGTAATTTCATTATACATGTACTTTAAGTTTATTTCTTTCACAAGTATCGGTGTATCTTATATCATTCACAATTGTACGTGTATTTTATTTCATTCACAATTATACGTGTATTTTATTTCATTCACAATTATACACGTATTTTATTCCTCCACAGCTTTATTTACACTGATGATCATCTGCATTTACACTGAAAAACAGCTGAATTTAAACTGATGATTAGTTGTATTTACACTGGTGATCAGCTGTATTTACGCTTAGAAGCAACTGTATTTACATTGATGATCAGCTGTATTTACACTGAAAAGCAGCTGCATTTACGTTTAAGATCAGATGTATTTACACTGAAGGTCAGCTGTATTTACACTGATGATTAACTGCATTTACTCTGAAAAACAGCTGCATTTACACTTAAGATAAGCTGTATTTACACTGATGATCAGCTTTATTTACTCTGAAAAAAGCTGTATTTACACTAAAACAGCTGTATTTGCACTGATAATCAGCTGTATTTACACTGAAGATCAGCTGTATTTACACTGTAAAACAGCTGTATTTACACTGATGATCAGCTGTATTTACACCAGTGTTTCTGCACAGATTTTCAGGACATTGCGGCCCATCACTTTCTTCAACAATACATTCTAAGAAAACCTGCCTTTTACCTTCCTACTGCATTTTCTTATGATTCATTGCTATCTGATGATGATTCACTGCTTTCTGATGATGATGATGATGATGGTGGTCTGGTTGTTGTTGTAGTTGTTGTTGTTGGAGTAGTGGTTGTTGTTGTGGTTGTTGTTGCCAGAGTTGTTGTTTTCGGAGTTGTTGTTGCCGGGGTTGTTGTTGGTGTTGTTGTTTGAGTTGTTGTTGTTGGACTTGTTGTTGGAGTTGTAGTTGGGGTTATTGTTGGAGTTGTTGTTGGAGTTGTTGTTGGAGTTGTTGTTGGAGTTGTTGTTGGAGTTGTTGTTGTAGGACTTGTTGTTGGAGTTGTTGTTGTTGCTGTTGTTGGAGTTGTTGTTGGAGTTGTTGTTGTAGGACTTGTTGTTGGAGTTGTTGTTGTTGGAGTTGTTGTTGTTGTAGGAGTTGTTGTTGTTGGAGTTGTTGTTGGAGTTTTTGGAGTTGTTCTTGGAGTTGTTGTTGTAGGACTTGTTGAAGTTGTTGTTGTCGGAGTTGTTGTTGGAGTTGTTGTGGTAGGACTTGTTGGAGTTGTTGTTGTTGTTGGAGTTGTTGTTGGAGTTGTTGTTGGAGTTGTTGTTGTTGGAGTTGTTGTTGGAGTTGTTGGAGTTGTTGTTGGAGTTGTTGTTGTTGGAGTTGTTGTTGGAGTTGTTGTTGTTGGAGTTATTGTTGTTGGAATTGTTGTTGGAGTTGTTGTTGTTGGAATTGTTGTTGTTGGAGTTGTTGTTGGAGTTGCTGTTGTTGGAGTTGTTGGAGTTGTTGTTGCTGGAGTTGTTGTTGTTGGAGTTGTTGTTGTTGTTGGAGTTGTTGGAGTTGTTGTTGATGGAATTGTTGTTGGAGTTGTTGCTGTTGTTGGAGTTGTTGTTTTTGGAGTTGTTGTTGTTGGAGTTGTTGGAATTGTTGTTGTTGATGGAGTTGTTGTTGTTGGAGTTGATGTCGGAATCGTTGATATTGTTGTTGGAGTTGTTGTTGTTGTTGTTGGACTCGACATTGTTGTTGGAATCGGTGTTGAGGTTGTGAAAGTTGTGTTTGTGCATTGCAATATGACACTGATGACACCCACAGCGCGATTAACTGTGACGAGGCTGATGCAAGTAGCAGTTTTCTACAGATGTACAAGGTGAGATTATAATTCAGTAACACTGCTCCAAATCACAGTGAATTTTGTAATAGTGAGTGAGCATCAGCAGTGGAATATTGAACTAATGGTCACACGCCTGAGTGCCGGGATAATGTAAACATCAAGGGGTTTTATTAATACAGGATATTGTTTACTTATCAGGGTAAATGTTACATTCCATATTAATGTGATATTGTGATCGTTTTACACTGAGGGAGAGCTTCCAAGCTGTGGGAGACTGAATCAGTGTTATTCCTTTTAGTTCCTTCAACTTCACTGTCAGCTGCAGGAATTTTCATTGGGAGCGATGGCAGGACTGCCCAGAGACAGATTGTAGACTCTGTCGCCTGGCATTTTCCCATTGTGAACAACACTGGGTATCAGGAATGCTGTTACATCCTGATATCCAGCATTGTTAAAACAGTGGAAGGGAGAGTGTAAAAAATTAAAGCGCTGTCTCCTTATTGGAAATGATCACTGAACTGATCTGACTGGATCAGAAAAATGAGATCACTGGAGTGCTGTTTTGGGCTGCAGTAGAGTGCTTCAGTTGGAGTTTGGTGACTGAGGGAGTTCAGTGAGGAGGGAGAAGGTGCTCCTTTTCTACCCTTCCTCAAACAGAAAAGAGGCGGCCTTGGTAAGTAGGTCCTGGTGAGTAAATTAGAAACGTAATATTTTTAAACAATTTGAATTTAACTGAGAAGCACCAAGCATAAAGGAAATTTAGGGCCAATATATTAAAGTAATATAAAGAATCCAAAATAGAATAAAATTAACATAAGGGAAGTAGAGTTAAGACATGGCAGGGCAGATCAGTCAAATGGAATGCATGTCCTGAAATATGTGCAAAGTCATGGACGCTACCGGTGTCCTAGACGACCACGTGTGCAGGAAGTGCTGTCAGCTGCTGAAACTTGAGCTCCGGGTTTCAGAGCTTGAGCGGCGGCTGGAGTCACTGTGACACATCCATGAGGCTGAGAGCTACGTGGATAGCACCTTCAGAGAGGTGGTCACACCGCAACTTGAGGGCAGGAGACAAATAGGGAATGGGTGACCACCAGGCAATCCAAGAGAAGTAGGCAGGTAGTGCAGGTGTCCCCTGGGATCCCACTCACAAATCGGTTTTCCATTTTGGAAGTTGGTGAGGGCACTGGTTCCTCAGAGGAGTGCAGTCAGAGCCAAATTTGTGACACCACGAACGGCTCGGCTGTACAGGAGGGGAGGAAGAAGAAAAGAAGAACAAAGCCAGAGGGGATTCATTGGTTAGGGGAACAGACAGGCGTTTCTGTGGCTGTAGACGTGACTCCAGGATGGTACATGGCCTCCCTGATGCCAGGGCCAATGATGTCACTGAGCGGCTGCAGGACATTCTTCTGGGAGAGGGTGAACAGCCAGGGGTCATGGTCCACATCGGGACCAATGGCTTAGGTAGGAAGGAGGGGGTGAGAACCTGCAATCAGAATTTAAGGAGCTAGGTAGAAAATTAGGCAGCAGGACTTCTAAAGTAGTAATCCCTGGATTACTTCTAGTGCCACGTGCCAGTGAACACAGAAATAGGAGGATAAGGCAGATGAATGTGTGGCTGGAAAGATGGTGCAGGAAGGAGGGCTTTAGATTCCTGGGACTGGCTCTGGGGGAGATGGCACCTGTACAAGCTGGATGGGTTGCTAGTGCTGTTGGGAGGGCTTTAAACTGACTCAGCTGGGGTGTGGGAATCAGGGCAGAGTATTCGAGAGAAATATCAGGGTGCACAGAATGCTGGGAGGGACAGGGAGCACTAGAATAGAGAATAGTAAAATAATAGGTAAAGTGGGGGTGAGGGAGAAAGTAATGAAATCTACATCAGGGTTACTGTGCATGTGTGTGAATAGACGGAGTGCAGTAAATCAGATTGGGGGAGTTACAGGCACAGATTGTCATGTGGAAATATGGGGGAGAGTTTTCACCCTGTTGTGCAGCTGGGCAGGAACGGGCACAGAGCTGATCACCACCCGCGCAATTAAGGCCCACCCAGCGTGACACGTGCCCAGTAGCGCTGAGCGGCCCCTGTGCAGTCGGGGGGAGGAGGGAGAATCGGGGCCAGCGCTCTTTCACACTTACGCATGAAAGAGCGCAGGAATCTCCCTGAGGCACAGAGCTACCTCGGGGAGATTAAGTTGAGTTTGACACTTCAAAGTAAAAAAAGTTAAAACACATTTGCACATTCTGCTCATGTGTTCAGCATCACATGTTTATCAAACATTTGAAAAATATTTATTAGTTTAATAAACCCTTCGTGACCGTGGACAAGGTTTTATGAGAAATGCCAGGGCCGCCTGGGCCTTTCACCTGCCCGACAACCTTAAGGTTGGACAGGCAGCCCCGTCAATGACTGTGTTCAGTTGCTGTGTTAATGGCCTTAACAGGCCTTTGACAGTTCAGTGGGTGCACAGCCAATTCCGGTGCCCACCCTCCAAACTGAAGATCAGAATGATGCGCGGTTACATTGGGACACAACCGCACGGCATTTTACACGTCAGCGTGCAGGCCCTGCCCCCGCTCACCGAACAGGAAATGCTGGCCATGATGTTGTAGCAATAACAGAGACCTGGCTCAAGGAAGGGCAGAACTGGGTGTTAAATATTCCTGGGTACAAGGTGTTCAGGATAGATAGGAAAGGAAGGAAAGGTGTAGGGGTGACAGTATTGGTTAAGGAGAGCATTGCAATGCTGGAGAAAGAGGATGTCCCAGAGGGTTCAAGGGCAGAATCTATTTGGCCAGAGCTAAGGAACAAAAAGGTTGCAATTACATTGCTCAGTGTAGTCTGTAGACAATTTATTTTTAAATTTGAATTGTAGTGGGGTCTGTGTCTATGTGTGTCTGCGTGTGTCTTAATTGGATTAAAGCCAGCTCGTCTGGGTGCTTTGATGTATAGAAAGAAACAGGTTTGAAATGGTAATTAGATAAACAGTAAGGAGGATAAAAGGTAAAATATAAATTTGCATTTAATGAATCACCTAGTATTGGTAACAGGAACTAACATTTTCTCTCCAGAAACAAAACTGCAAGCTGTCGCTTTCTTATCTGCCTTCACTTTCATCACTTGCTGTGATATATTTAAATGTTCCCTAGCCAAATCACATGTTCTGTTCAATCCTTCCCTGAAATTTGATACATAATCTAGGAGAATAGTTTCTGAATTTTGACCCACCAATTTCTCCTGAATCAATTTCAGTGGTCCCCTTACCTCATGACCATAAACTAGTTCAAAGAGGCAAAAACCAGTCGATGCATTAGGAGTGTCTCTAATAGCAAATAACAAACATGGAATTCCTGTATCCCAATCCTGTACATAATCCTGACGGTATGCTCTTATCTAGTTTTTAAAGTTTGATGCCATCTTTCCAAAGCTCTTTGTGACTCTGGATGATAAGCTGTTGACTTAAACTGTTTTACCCCCAAACTGTTCATTACTTCCTAAAACGGCTGTGACATGAAATTTGACCCCTGACCTGATTGTATTTCTTTAGGTAAACCATATCTCGTGGAAAATTTAATTAACTCCTCCACAATCTTCTTAGTTGCATTACTTCTTAGAAGTTTCACTTCAGGAAACCTGGTAGACACATCCATTATTGTTAATAAGTACTGATTTCCACTTTTAGTCTTAGGGAGGGGACCCACACAATCAGTCATGACCCTGGTAAAAGGTACTTCGAACGCTGGTATTGGAATTAATCGCTGCTTGTGGTTTCCCTGTTAACTTACATATATGACATGTTCTACAGGATTTGGTTATATCCCTATGCAATCCTGGCCAAAAAGGCACCTCTTTATCTTTTCCTGTGTGTCCCTAATTCCTAAATATCCCCCCATTGGAATTTCATGAGCAATCCTCAGAATCTCATTTCAATACCCAACCGGGATAACAATCGGATGCTCCTCCCTCCAGCTTTCATTTGCTGAGACATGATCCAGCTTCCATTTTCTCATTACAATATCACCCTTAAGGTAATAACATACTGGAATAGATTTTGCTTCTGTTTCTTGAGTAGGCTGTCTGATAGAAACGTTTTAATTGCAAATCATTTTACTGTAACTCCACCAGCCTCCTTGAGTTAAACACTTCAGCTGAATTGGCCTCCATTCCTTCCTCCTGAACAATGTTATCAAATATAGTGCCAGCTCATTGGATTTCAACACCTTCTCCTTGCCTTTGAACTGCCTGCCCTTCTTATTTGTCTCCTTTCAATCTATGAGCCTGTGATTTCATTACCAAACCATCTGGAAACAACCCAGGATGCTCTCTCTGTAACACCTCTGTTGAAATCACTTCTACAGGCTGATCAACTAACAAAGGCATCACCCAAATCTGTGACCCAGCTATATCATTACCCAAAATAAATTGAACTACTGCAATGGGCAATTTTTCCGCTACTCCAACAATAACTTCACCCTGACTTCCATTTGCTCTTTAAATTTACCTTCCACAAGGGGATAGGTTTAGCATCTCCATGATCCCCGCTTATTATCACCTGCTCTTGCAATACTCTCTCTGAACAACAAATGTCACTATCCTACAATATTAAGGATTGACTAGTCCCTGTGACTCTTAAAATTTTTAAATCTTCACCTACTCCACCCTGTACACATGGTAAGACTTTTCCTTCACACAAAAAAGGGAAGAATTGTGCCCTCGGTGTGCGGGCTTGGCGTGGGCAGGCAGGGGCGTTTGGGAAGTCAACCCCCACCTGCAATCGGGCCCGGAAGGCAATTTCACACTGGCGGGCCAATTAAGGCCCACCGAGCGTGAAACGTGAGCAGCAGCGCTCAGCTGGTGGGACGAGTGTGAGCTGGGCAAGCGCGACCTTTGCATGATTGCGCACTACATAATCTCCCTGAGGCAGAGAGCAGCCTCAGGGGGATGAAGATATAGGAGGAATAATTTTAAAAATAAAAATGTAATGAAACATGCCCCTTCATATGACTCTGTCACATGAGCTGGGGCATGTTATTAATGAAAAGTTAAAGTTTTTATTTTATTTTTACTTGCTTTTGGAAACCTCCTCCCGCCCGTGGATGAGGTTTCCAAAAAATTGCAAAGGCTACTTGGCCTTTTCGCCTGCCCAGCAAGTGTTAGGTTGGACAGGCAGTGAAAAGTTTCTTTTAATTAACTTTTTAATGGCCTTAAGAGGAGTTTTAATTCCCGGCGGGTGTGCTGCTGACTCTGGCACGTACCCGCCAACTGAAATAGCGCGTGAGTGGGCAATGATGTAATAGCGCGTGAGTGGGCGATGATGTAATAGCGCATGAGTGTGCGATGATGTAATAGCGCGTGAGTGGGCGATGATGTAGTAGCGCGTGAGTGTGCGATGATGTAATAGCGCGTGAGTGTGCGATGATGTAATAGTGCGTGAGTGGGCGATGATGTAATAGTGCGTGAGTGGGCGATGATGTAATAGCGCATGAGTGGGCGATGATGTAATAGCGCGTGAGTGTGCGATGATGTGGGGTCACACTCGCCTGACCTCATGGCATGTCATTTTACACTCGCTCAGGTCGGGCACGCGCCCACCCACCGAACAAAACATTTTGCCCAAAGTCTTTAAACATTTCTGCAATTTGCCCCTCAGAATTCTCTTGGGTGAATTGTGCACACATTCCCACTTCTTTACCCATCACTGATTCTCCCTGTTTTACCTGTACACAAACCATTAGTTTTTCCTGTGCCTGAACCTCAGAACCCACAGCACTTTTACTTCCAGAACTTTTCTGCACCCCAATAATTCCAATAGGTTTTCCCTGTAATTGCCAACACACTGAATTTGTGTGCCCCACTTTATTACAATGAAAATATCTCAATTTTCTAATGTCACTCCTCCCCTCAGCACCTTCCTTTTCATTCTGAGATAAAGCTTTCTGGGAATTTCCAGCTCGTCTTTCTCTTCCCTGCTCACCCACCTTCCTTTCACCTTCCCACTTTCTATCCGTTTTGGATTTAAAAGGGTGATGGATAAAGGTTTAGCTTTATGAACTAACTCATAACCATCAGCTATCTCTGATGCTTGTCTTACCATGTGTTCCTCCACATGAGTTCTCACTACCCAAGGAATCGAACCTTTAAATTCTTCCAAAAGAATTACCTCTCTAAGAGCTGCATATGTTGTCTCTATCTTTAACATCTGTATCCACCAGTCAAAATTACGTTGTTTTACTCTCTCAAACACAATATCAGTTTGCCCAGGCTGTTTTCTCGTATTCCTAAATTTATGCCTGTGTGCTTCAGGAACCAACTCATATCCACTCAAAATAGCCCTTCTCACTACATCATAATTCACCAATACCTCTTCAGATAGCCAAGCGTATACCTCAAGAGCTCTACCCACCAACTTAGACTGTTACAATAATGTCCAATAATCCTGTGGCCATTTGATCTGTTTAGCTATCTTCTCAAATGAAATAAAGAATGCTTCAACATCTCTTTCCTCAAGCTTTGGAAGAGCCTGTACAAATTTAAAGTTATCCCCACTGGGTTTTAGGTTAAAGGTTTTATCACCATCAGAATCCGAGATCTCTTTTTTAACTTCGAGCATTTTAAGCAGGTTTTCTCTTTCTCTCTTGCCTGCAATTCCAGTTCCAGCTTTCTTTCTTTCTCCTGCCTCTCTGCTTTCTCCCTTTGAAATGCCCTTTCTCTTTCCTTTGCTTCTAATTTAAGTTTTTTTTTCAGTTCCTTTACTTGTTCAAGCTCAAGCATCTCCATTTGAAACTGAAGTCTCACTACCTCCAGCTGTGATTCACTAATGTTGGGTTTCACTTCCAACTGTAGATGCTGTGCTTTACCTATAATTATATCTGCTTTCTTCACCCCGACAGGTAACCCTAATTTTAACTTATCTGCCAACACTCAGTTTATTCTTGGATACCTTTCTGTAACCCAATCAGAGTTATCTCTTCTACTCCCAGACAAGTCTTAGCAATTTCCAAAGCCATCTTACAGTCTCACCATCTCTAAAAGAGCTCACCAACTCCTGAATTCAAGGTGCCTCTCATACTTGTAACATTAAGATTCAACAGTTCCAAACCAATCAGGGAATTACAAATATTATAAAAACAGAATTACCTGGAAAAACTCAGCAAGTCTGGCAGCATCGGCGGAGAAGAAATCAGTCAACGTTTCGAGCCCTCATGGCCCTTCAGCAGAACTGAAGCATAGTTTCAACAAGGGAGAAATATAAATTGGTTTAAGGTGGGTGGGGGGGGAAGAGACACATTGAGGGTGTGGTGTGAGCAGATAATCAAAAGATGTCAGAGACAAAAGGGTCAAAGAGGTGTTGAAGGTGGTGGTCTTTGTCTGAGAAAAGTGCTAATTAAGAATGCAAGACAGGATATTCAAAGTACAGCTCTAGTGGGGGTGGGGTGGAAAGACTAAAGGTTTTAGTTTTAGATTTAAAAATAATGGAAATAGGTGGGGAAAGAAGAATCTATATAAATTATTGAAAAAAAAAAGCGGGTGGGGGGGGAAAAGAAACGGGGTGGGGATGGGGGGAGGGGAGTTTAAGATCTAAAGTTGTTGAATTCAATATTCAGCCCAGAAGGCTGTAAAGTGCCTAGTCGGAAGATGAGGTGCTGTTCCTCCAGTTTGCGTTGGGCTTCACTGGAAAAATGCAGCAAGCCAAGGACAGACATGTGGGCAAGAGAATGTCTGTCCTTGGCTTGCTGCATTGTTCCAGTGAAGCCCAACGCAAACTGGAGGAACAGCACCTCATCTTCCGACTAGGCACTTTACAGCCTTCTGGGCTGAATATTGAATTCAACAACTTTAGATCTTAAACTCCCCTCCCCCCATCCCCACCCCGTTTCTTTCCCCCCCCACCCGCCTTTTTTTTCAATAATTTATATAGATTCTTCTTTCCCCACCTATTTCCATTATTTTTAAATCTAAAACTAAAACCTTTAGTCTTTCCACCCCACCCCCACTAGAGCTGTACTTTGAATATCCTGTCTTGCATTCTTAATTAGCACTTTTCTCAGACAAAGACCACCACCTTCAACACCTCTTTGACCCTTTTGTCTCTGACATCTTTTGATTATTTGCTCACACCACACCCTCAATGTGTCTCTTCCCCCCCACCCACCTTAAACCAATTTATATTTCTCCCTTGTTGAAACTATGCTTCAGTTCTGCTGAAGGGCCATGAGGGCTCGAAACGTTGACTGATTTCTTCTCCGCCGATACTGCCAGACTTGCTGAGTTTTTCCAGGTAATTCTGTTTTTATTTTGTTTTGGATTTCCAGCATCCACAGTAGCTTTTAGCTTTTTGTTTTTATAATTACAAATATTATCCCACCAAGAGCCCCCAATTGTTATGGCGCTGTCGTTGGTAAATTGAGTTGTTTAAATCCCAGAGGGAAACTGAACAACTGTCATAACCTATATTTTCAATTGGTATCTTTGAGATGCAGCTCTGAATTCAGGAATAAGACCACCAAGGCTCAAGAGGCTTTTTATATAAAACTAAATTAAACATTTATTAATTTAACAACAGATTAAACACATACACATGTTTCTACAAATTACTACCATAATAATTTTTTAACAAATCCCCAAATTAATCACTCCCTGGTAAATTGCCACCAAGGCAACAATAACCCAAAGGGGCGAATTTTCTCCCCACGGGGGGAGGGGGGTTGGGCGGGAGCAGGCTTAGACGGGCGCACAGCCTATTGCTGCCCGCAATCGGCTGCGTGCCGCCATTTTGCATGGGCAGGCCAGTTAAGGTGTGGGTGGGAGGGGTGGCGGGGGTGGGGGTGGGGGTTAGGCTGTCTCAGGGAGATGAAGATATAAAAATATAAAAATGAAGAATTTTAAGATCTTAAAAACATGTCCCCTCTTGTGTGTCTCTATCATCTGAACAAGGACATGTTAGAAATTAGTGTGAATCCACCCGTGGATGAGGTTTCGCAATAATGGTAAAGGCCACGTGGCCTTTTTGCCTGCCCACCAACTGTACGGTTGGACGGGTAACGAAAAATTAAATTCAATGACATTATTCATGTCCTCAATAGGCCTTTTAATTGTCGGTGGCCATGCTGCCAAGTCCTGCACACGCCCACTAACCAAAATATTGCAGGAGTGTGTGATGACATCAGGACACTCGCCCAACATCATCACGCGTCATTTTGCGTTCATTCAGGTTGGACGCGTGCCCACCCACTGAGCTAAAAATCCTGACCCAGGTTTATCCTTCTCCCTGTATTTGAGCAAGGGTATAACATTTGCAAACGTCCAGTTCTTTGACACCATCCCTTTGTTTATGGGGCAATTTCTACCCTTCATTCCTGCAGCTACTGTGGATGCATCCATGTAACCAAGTAATTTATCTACTTTAATTACTGCCGGCCTTTCTAGTACCTCCAAATTTGCCCCAGTACCCTAACAAGTTGATAAAGTTGTTAAAAAACATACAGGAGCCTCCCTGTACATGGACGATGTCGCCGTCTTCTGCTCGGATCCGCTGTCGGTGCGCAGACTGATCCACATCTGCGACTGGTTCGAAATGGCCTCGGGAGCCAAGGTAAATCGTGGGAAGAGCGAGGCCATGTTCTTTGGGAACTGGGCTGACCGATCCTTTGTCCCCTTCACCGTCAGGGCTGACGGCCTGAAGGTGCTGGGGATATGGTTCGGAGGGACCAGGGCATGCGTTAGAAACTGGAAGGAGCGAGTGTCTATGGTGAAAAGGAAACTAGGCATGTGGGAGTGACGCTCCCTCTCCATTGCGGGTAAGAACCTGGTCATCAGGTGTGAGGCACTCTCGCTGTTGCTGTACGTGGCGCAGGTCTGGCCCATTCCTCACTCCTGCGCGATGGCGATCACTCGAGCAATCTTCCGCTTTATCTGGAGGTTGAAAATGGATCGTGTCCGCAGGGACGCGATGTACAAGCCTCTAGATAAAGGGGGAAAAAAACGTGCCCAACATCGCCCTCATACTGATGGCCACCTTTGTGTGTGGCTGCATCAAGCGGTGCGTAGACCCTCAGTACGCAAACACCAAGTGTCACTACGTGCTGAGGTTCTACCTGTCCCCGGTGTTGCGAAGGATGGGTCTGGCCACGCTGCCGCGGAACGCTCCAAGTAGTTGGACCGTGCCGTACCACCTGTCCCTCATGGAAAAATTTATGCAGAGAAACACCTTTGACCACAAGTCCATCAGGCAGTGGTCGGCACGTAACATCTTAGAGGCCCTGAGGGAAAAGGAGACGGTGGATCCTGTGGGATGGTTCCCCGAGCAGACTGTCAAAGTCATTTGGCAGAATGCCTCATCGCCAGAACTTTCCAACAAGCACCAAGATGTAGCTTGGCTGGTGGTGAGAAAGGCCCTCCCCGTCAGATCCTTCCAACATGCCAGGAGTCTCACCCCCTCGGCACGTTGCCCTCAAGGTGGCTGTGGTGGGGAAGAGACAGTTGTTCACCTCCTTGTGGATTGTGCCTTTGCAAAGAAGGTCTGGAGAGAGATGCAGTGGTTGCTGTCGAGGTTGATCCCGAGCAGTTCTGTGACACAGGACTCTGTGCTCTACGGGCTGTTCCCAGGGACTCACACCGAGACAAACATCAACTGCAGCTGGAGGATCATCAACTCGGTGAAAGACGCGCTTTGGTCTGCCCGAAACTTGTTGGTCTTCCAGCGCAAAGAGTTGTCCCCGCCCGAGTGTTGCAGACTGGCACATTCCAAAGTCCAGGACTACGTGCTGAGGGACGCACTAAAGCTTGGGGCAGCTGCCGCAAAGGCGCAATGGGGAAGGGTCGCTGTCTAAGACCTTTCTGCCACAGTGCACCGAGGGACTGGGAACTGTTTAAATCCCCTCGGACTGTACAGCTCGAAATGAATGTCTGTATTGAATACTAATTGTATTATAATTGTATTGAAGCACCTCAGAGAGCAACATGATGTATATTGATAACTCCAATCCCATTGTCTGATTGTCTGCATTGACCAGATTGAAATGATTGTAATATTCATTAATTGTATTGATGCACCTTGTGGTACATGTTGTAAAAGTTGAATCTGATTGGACTTATGTGATGGTGATTTTGAAATGGTTTGGAATGTTCTTCCAGATATTTGATGAATGAAGTATATTTTTCAAAAACAAAACTTCTGAGCAGTTCCACTAGGCTAATTCCTGGGAAGAAGGGCTTGTCTTATGAGGAAAGTTTGAGCAGGTTGGGCCTGTACTGATTGGAATTTACAAGAATGAGAGGTCATCTATTGAAACATATCAGATTCTGAAGCGGATGGACAGGGTAGATGCTGAGAGGATGTTACCATTCGTGGGGGAATCTAGAACTAGGGGGTACGGGGAATTTGTGCAAAAGAGACTACAGGCATCAGAATTTTGAATGAGCTGATTTTTAGCTTGGAGCCAAATTGGTCTGTGGGCAGTCTAGTGCAGTTTCAGTGGATGGGAAGAGGGGTAGACTCATGGACAAGGCTACAGAGTGAGGATGGAGCAGTGAAGACAACTGCTTCAGTCTTCACAATGTTTAAATGAAGCAAATTGTAGCCCATCCAGGACTGAACGGTGGGGAAGCAGGCTGACAGCACAGAGATGATGGAAGGGTTGTGAGAGGTGATGGAGAGCTAGAGCTGGTGTCATGAGAAGACATGTTTGAATTTGACACCATGTTTTCAGAAGATGTAGCCAAGGGGCAGCATGGAGATGTGGAAGTGTGGCATACATCCCACACGTAACTGTGCAGAGGCAGGGAGTGAAGCCATTGCTGGAGATGCCAGGTCACTATCAGGTCAATGAGAGAGGAGCCAATGGAAGACGGTCCTGTCCAGATGGACAATGGAGGAGATTCATTGTGAAGGCTCCTGCATCAAAATCAATGGTGTAGTTGATTGTATAATTGCCCAGTCACTGATCCAAGCTTGTCCCATGTTGGCACCATTGCCTCCCAAAACTGTCCCTACACCACTGAGACACAGTGAGCTGCTTTATTGGCTTCTGCTGTGTGAGGGCCAATCAGAAATATTAACCAACAGTGGACTAAATCTCAAATACTCCATGGGTGGTCGTTGTACATTTTACTGTCAGACGAAAGCTCCCAGTGAAAGGATTAATTACAACGGAGAAGCGAATGACTAACATTGGAATACTCACAGCGTCCGGGATAGGAATCAGTGAACAATTTGCCGGATCCAATCCAGAGCTTCTGTTGCACACAGTTTCCTGGACATCAACAGTTAAGTTGACGCGGAATATACCTTCTCCGAAATCCTGAACCTAACCAAAGGAGTAGAGTCACAGTTAATGAAGAGTTTTTCACATCACGTTTATAAATAATGAAATGGTGTCAGACAAAAATATTCAGATTTTCCAGGACATTATTATGCACTTGGGAAATGTCTTGGGATATTTCATTATTTTAAAGGTGCTATTCAAATTCATATTATTGCATTGCAATCAGTTAGTAGAAGCATGTACAGAATTGTTGTGGTGATTATTTAACTTGGGTAAATTCCATATTGCACAGAGTGATTCATAGATGATTTATTAACATATTCAGATATTTATTAACATATTCAGATATTCACATGGCCAATAACATGAGTTGATATTTCCTGGTGCTGGACTTTACAGGGATGCGGAATCATAATGGTGACGTTCTGGGATTAATAATCTAGAAGTTTGGATGATGAGGCTCCTCATCTGCACATTGATTTATTGATGGATTAAATAACCCCTCATTTTATTCAAACAGGAATCCCATCACATTTATTAAATAAAATGAAGAAATAAGATACAA
This sequence comes from Cetorhinus maximus, assembly GCF_964194155.1. Classification (NCBI taxonomy): domain Eukaryota; kingdom Metazoa; phylum Chordata; class Chondrichthyes; order Lamniformes; family Cetorhinidae; genus Cetorhinus; species Cetorhinus maximus. The sequence continues at coordinate 74,143 of NW_027597204.1, read as the reverse complement.
CTCTGCTAAAAGGTACTAATTAAACAAAAGGCTCGGGTTTTTAACCAAACCGGATTTCACTAAAATATGTCAGTGAGATAAAAGGAGCAAATCCATCTTTCCCCAAGTTGTGTGAATAAAATAAAAGCTGCAGTTGTTACTAACTGAATTGTCCAGCCTCTAGGAGCAGGCTGGGGACACCGACTGGGCCTGGAGTCAGACACCATTGGACCTCATTTGTAATACATCTCCATGTCATTATTAGGCCAGAATCATCCCCTCCCACTGGATCATCCACCCACATTGGCAGAAAAACACGCCGACATGTTTCACTACGGCATATATAAGGCATGCACCTGGTGAGCTGTACTTCACTCAGGACTTTGAGGTTTGTTTGCCTATCTTGCTTCAGTCAGCGCTGGTGGTCATCAGCGCCAGGCTTCACAGGCAGCACCACATCACTTTTAGGGGGTCTCACGGGCAGGTCTCTGCCTACCAGACCAGCCATATGTGGCTGGCTTTTCACCAGCTGCAGGGCAAGGTCTTGCTTGGGGAAGGAGGAGAAGTGGCCTCAGGCAAGGGAAGAGGCTGCAGGGCGAGGGCTATACTGGGGAAGGGGGGTATCCCAGGGTGTGTGTGGGGGCACATGTTGATCTGTGCAAGTGGCCTCAAGAGGGTAAGGGCTGAGGGGGCAGTCTCCGGAGGAGATGAGGCTAGATGGAGATGTGAGGGTGTGTGTGTGTGTGAGAGAGTGAGTAGTGATGTCCCTTGAGTTGGCAGTGAGTGAGATGCCAGTGAGTGTGTGGTGGGCTTGTGAGTGTATGAGTTTAGAGCGATGAGATGGTTGCCTTACCCTGGCTGCATGGATGAGATCATTCATCCTCTATCTGCATTGGATGGTCAACCTCTTCTGTGCAGCATTGGCACTGACCACCACTGCCATTGCCTACCAAGTTGGTGGGGTAATGTAGCTGCTGGAGAGGGGGTAGAGGATATCACAGTGGCCTCCACGGTGTACAAAAGGCACTCGAGGGCTGCAGTCTTCTTGCCTTTCGGGGCCATGTCTTCTCTCCTGGGCAGGAAGCACTGAGCGCGGCTGCACTTTAGATGTGGTGCCTGGCATGATGGAGCACCCAGGTGACGGTGTGGCAGGTAAATCAGAGCCCGCCTGCCATCGAAATGGCGTGTGTCCTGGGAGCGCATATCTAATGCGGCGGGTTTGGGGCGATACAGCATGAAAAGCCCCCACTGCGGCCGATGGGTAAAACGTCATTTTTCCCGCCTGCTACCTCACTTAGTGCAAATCTGGGATGATTCCAGATGATTCTGTGTCCCTCTCCACAGCAGCCAACTGACTACTGAGGAATTCTAGTATTTTTGGGGTTTTTTTCAGGTTTACAGCATCTGCAGTATCTTGTTTTTGTTGTGACGATGGAGAGAGTTGGATTTGAACAATTTGAGAATTGGTCTTCAGCAGCAGCGATCACCTTCTACCCGCTCTGGAGTCAAAGTGCAGCCTCACAGCAGGTCAGCAGGTGTTTGCACAGGGAGATCCCATTATAATGTTTACGAAAGGAATTCCAGGGTTACTAGTTCACATGAGAAAATTGTTGACAAGAGGAAGTTGGACAGAAATCACATATTAGTTTAAAACATAGAATTGGTATGATCGCGATGGGAGGAGTGCGCAGTTAATCCTAGCCCCACTTCTCCACAGGACACAACATAAGTATGTGTTTAATTCACTCACCAAAATGGCAACTTTTTTAACTTTGCTACTGCAATACACAGAATAAATGAGACTTTAAACCCAATAAACCCAAAATTATTGATTTATTATAAAAGAAACTTTGCAAACCTGGTTAACATATAGTTTGAAATCTGGAAGTGTAATGACTTAGCCCCTTTTGCAAAATCCCAACACCTCCCCGCCAACCCACAAACACACGTAAAAAAACAAAGGACACGACAAATAAGGTCTCTGCAGAGATTGGTGTAAGGAAACACGCTCAAAAGGATAAAGTTCGAAAAGGTCGTGACACTGGTGATCTGACAGAATTCTAGTCACATTAGATGTGAAAGTTCTTTCATATGGCTCTTTGGTGAAACATTGCCTTTGTTAACTCTCGCTTGTCACAACTTTGTAGGCTTTCAAAATGTTGATGAGTTATTTTGAAATGAGAGTTTTGTGCCTGAAGGTTGATAACCGCACTGAACTGCAGACAATACAGGATGAGAGGAAGAGAAAGAGAAACAGGAGGAGAGAAAGGGAGAGGGAGAGAAGCAATCTTCCTTTACAATCTGCTTCCAAGGCACAACTCACACAGAGTGAGTTCAAATAAAATGTCCAGAAAGGAATCTTCCAGGCCAATTTCAACCAATGAACACAAGGCCACTGCTTGGTAACAGCAGTTTTTTTCCTCTCTAAATCAAACAGACAAAGTAACTCTTCTCTCCTCTGGTGTCCTGCTGGTCAGCTAGCTGAAATACGTGCCGGAATTTTCCGTGCCAGCTAGTGTCGGGCATGTTCAGTGGTATGAGCAGGCAATATGGTGAGAAGGTCATAAATCAGTTTCACTACGTTGTGAAATCAGCTTGCGGTCATCCATTCAGCCCATCGATGGCAGGCCGCGTTTCTCCCCATCGGAAGTCAGGACCCTCATTCTAATACATCAGTGTATCATTATCAGGCTAGCCCGCCAGACTCACCCTCCCCCTGCTGGATCGTCCATCCACATCTCACCGACGTGTTTTACAACAGCGTATAAAAGAGGTGTGCTTGGTGGCCTGCCGTTTGAGGGGGACTCAGAGGTGAGTGCTCGGTGATGTTCAGGAGCACTCGCGAGGGCTGCCTGTTGGATTTCAAGGTTGAGGCGCCTTGGGTGGGGGCAAAGGCTGCCCTACGGTTGAGGTGAATTTGAGGGTGGGGACAAAGGATGCCCTGTGGTTGAAGGTGGTGCACAAGCACATGTGGGGTTGGGGTGGGGTAGGTGAGGGAAGCAGCCACACATCAAGGAAACCTGTATAAAGTGACCATTCCTCTACAGCTGAGACAGTTCAGGTGCAGCCACATTGATATGGTTGGAGTCGGGTCTCTAGCTTATCTGCCCACTCGAGCAACACAGAGGCATCAAAGTGTCACCAAACGCTCCAGAGCTTTTCACCCCTCAGGCACAGACTGCAAACTAATGAGTGTTTTAGTGAACTGTAGAACAGTTGGCCAACTGGGCAAGTTGTAGAACCCTCTAGCAAAAGGTGCCCATGGGGCAGTCACTGGTGGAGGTGCTCACAGCCCCTTTGCAATATCATTACCCCGGTTTGGACCAGTCTCCCCCATGGTAACAGTGCAACCTTGCAGTGCGGGTTAGGAGAATGCCTGTGCCTGATCTGAGGGCACAGCCTGCAGTCCAGTGGGCAAAGCTGCTGCCAGTCGGTCAGGTGGAGTGGGGCGGAGGTGGGTGGGGTTTCGGGCAGCCATGCAGCGCACTAAACTCTGGCCATCCAAGTGGTGACCAGCACTCTCCGGGATGTGTTAAGGGACCTTCAGACTTAACCAAGAGAGGTTCTTAGTGCATCCAAACTAACCCACGTGTCCCTCTCTTTCACCCTGCAGGAGGGGTACATCAGGATCATGGAGCCTGGTGAATTAGCTGTATGCCCATTGGCTCACAGAGAGTTGAGATGACGGTGGAGAGAGTGACCGATTCTCCTGGCTGTGCAGAGGGAGGAGCAGCACCCTCTGGAAGAAGGTTCAGCACATGCTGCAGAAGAGCCACAGCGATCTGTCACTGGTCAGCGCTGAGCTAGACCCAGGGTCTACAGACACCGTCTTTCATTCCTGCAGATGACGGAGATCCAGTGTTGCTGAAGACTGAACATGTCCAGGGAACTGGTCAGTCACATCTGCCCCAGCTGCTGCAGGATTTGGAGCCACAGGGACATGGAGGGCATCCACTGCCAGTGGCTGTGAAAGTGACCCCGGCGCTCGATTTCTACACCAGTCACTCCTTTCAGGGCCCCACAGGTGACCTCTGTGGGATCTCACAAGCCTCCACCCACAAATGTATCCATGAGGTCACGGATGCCATCTTCACGAGGGCAACACAACTTTATGCATTTCGCCCAGGACCAGGACAGCCAGGATGCAAGGGCCATTGGATCTGCCCAGGTCTCGGGTTTCCCACAGGTGCAGGGTGCCATCTACTGCACTCATGTGGCGCCCAGGTCTCCATAACAACACACGGTCAACTACATTAACTGCAAGGGGTTCCATTTGCTGAATGTGCAGCTGGTGTGCAACCACCAGAAACACATCCTGCAGGCGTGTGCACAGTTTCCAGGGAGTGTGCACGATGCCTAGATCCTCACACAGTCACAGATCCCTGGAGTCTTCTAGGGTCCACAAAGGCTGCAGGGTTGGCTCTTCGGGGTCAAGGGCCACCCACAGAGGTCGTGGCTGATGACACCCGTGCGGTGGCCTCAGACTGCAGCAGAGCGACGCTATAATGAGGCTCATGCTGCAGCTCACAACTTGGTGGAGCAGATCATCGGGATGCTGAAGATGAGGTTCCGGTGCCTGGACCGGTCTGGTGGAGCCCTGCAATACAGTCCACAGAGGGTGTCACACATCATCATCGCCTGCTGCGCCTTTTACAACCTGGCACTGCAACTGGGAGAGGAGCTGACTGAGGAGGAGATGGAGGAACTGGAGGTCTCCTCCGATGAGGAGGATGCTGACGAGGGATGAGGGTGAGGAGGTCCTTGGAGGTGACGATAATGCCGATGAGGCCCTCGCTCTGGCCAGACGAGGCAGGCTTGCTCAGGAGTCCCTCATAGCTGCCAGATTTGTGGAGGATAATGACAACACTCATTGAGGAGACACCATAGATCCGCACATTGCATCTGTGAATGTTTGACTCCAGTCTGGCTTATGGCAGTGCGAATACCCTCTGTGAGAATGCTCCTGTCATGGAGACACAGGGGAGGCTCTAATAGTCACTCGATCGCAGGAGGATGGTGACAACATGCAGTGAGGACCCTCCATAGATCTTCACACAGCCTCTGAGAATACCTGACTCCTGTCTGGTCAAGGGCAGCTTGCTTGTGCTCTGTGATCAGGGTCATGTCATGGAGACGCAGCCATGAAACTTTAGACGCATCTGATCCCTTGTCCGCCTTCAGCACCTCAGCCCTTCAGGAGCTGGTGCACAGCGTCACTGGTCACAGATGCTGGTGTGATGGGGGCCAGCCCCACCTTAAAGGTGCTGAGAGCACACAGAGAGAATGAGGGAACTCTGTGTCGCCTGCCCACTACATTCTGGCAGCAATGACCAGCACCATCGAGGTGCAGGTATCAGTAATGTGTCCAGGGAGTGTGAGGCTGGACCATCACTGTGGTCTGAAGGCTGCACAGACACAGGGAAGAGGTCCTGGACTGAGACACCTGCTCAACGAAACCATTCCTTAGCACATTCCGATATTTACCAGAACAGGAGAGGATCTGGGCTGCAGCAAACATGAAGAGGATGATTTTCATTTTGCCTGGATAGACAGGGTGAAGGACACTTGGATCCTGTTCTTCTCTCTGTCTCGGCTCTGCTTCTATTCAAGGTTTCTATACATCAGAGCACACAAAACATTCGCACTCATTACAGAACAATGCGGTAACCTGACCACAATCACTGCACAGACTTCACTCCCTTCATTGCCTTCAAACTCTCACCAGTTGTTAACTTTGTGTCCAAAAGTATCACTGGGTGCTGAAATTTGTTTTGTAAGGTACAATGTGAGTCAATTTCTCCCTTTCATAATCAATATGATCCAGGCTCCAAATTATTCTGGTAATGTTGTAAATTATTTATAATGAACTGCAATGGAATAAAGTGGTGAATTCTCAAATTTAACACATAAACTCTGAGTTAAGGTGCTTAATGGTCACTGTTTGGTCACTGGATGTTTCAGTCTGTAGCAACAGTACCTTACAGCTCCGATTGCAGTCCTGGATGTTTCAGTCTGTAGCAACAGTTCCTTACAGCTCCGATTCCAGTCCTGGATGTTTCAGTCTGTAGCAACAGTTCCTTACAGCTCCAATCCCAGTCCTGAATCCTGAATCCTGTTCGCTGTTTATCAGCTGTGAGCTAGAATTTCCTGCCATCTGTACCCAATCATTGGCAACAGTAACTCCAGTCACCCAGATTCTACCCTCTGCAATTCTCTCCCTGAATTGTTCTGCCTCTACACCACCCTCTTCCATTCATTCCCACTGTTCAGCAGGGGTTTTTCTGTCTTTCAACATCTCCCTTCCAGCTCATCATTCACTTTCCTCTTGCATCTGGGCAGCTCCTTTGGTCGTTTTTCTACATTAAAGGTGTTATATCGATGCAAGTTATTGATATCACAAGAATGTTAAACCTACTTATTTTAGACCAATGTACGAAAGGTCTTGACATAGCCTAGCACAGAGGAAGACGGTTGTGGTTGTTGGAGGTCAGTCATCTCAGCTCCAGGACATCACTGCAGGAGTTCCTCAGGGTAGTGTCCTCGGCCCAACCATCTTCAGCTGCTTCATCAATGACCTTCCTTCCATCATAAGGTCAGAAGTGGGGATGTTCACTGATGATTTCAGTGTTCAGTGCTGTCTGGTTCTTAGGAAGAAACAGTATGATTCAGTAAAGATATTCAGAATGAGAACTGCTCATGTTCTGTAAACATGGATTTCTCTATTGACCTTCTGGACTCTTTCTGCTGGCACATGGGTATAGTGGCCTTAACTGGACAAAATACAATTGTTATGATCCTGTTAGGGACTGTTAACATTGAAAGGAGGAATGCAAATACCCAGCAATTTACTGGCTGAATTACATCACAGGACTTTATGTTTCTAAACAAAAGCAAACTTTATTGTGTACAAAAAGAAATGAAACAAATCAAGGGCCACTGTCTGAACATGATTGTTGCGAAAGGCCATTCTATAAACCTAGTTCTACTTGTTACTTCTCCTGAAGGTTCATTCACCTTTCCTCGGCCCAACTCAAAAGGCATTTCACCGCTCTCCAGACTCGACTTCAACCCCCCCTCAATGTTCCAACTTTCTCCACAAGACTCATGGGGCAGAATTTTGCAGCTGTCGGGCGGGCTCAGCGGGGGTGGGTGGGAAGCGGAGCGCTGCCCGCGATCGGGTCCGGACCACGACCTCACGCTGGGCGGCTCCATTAAGGCCCCGGCCAGTGTGAAACGTGTGCTGCAGCGATCAGCGCTGCCCGTGTCGCCTGGGGGAGGAGGAGGGCGAGCGGGATTTTTGAGCGGGTGCGTGCTGGAATAGCTCCCCCTGAGGCACAGAGCGGCCGTCTCAGGGAGGCGAACAGTTTTCAAAATAAAAAAATAAAGAATTTTAAGGTGTTAAAAAAAAGTCCCCTCATGGGAGTCTGCCCCATGAGCAGGGAACATGATAGAAATTAGAATGAACAATTTTAATGATGGATCGAAACCTCATCCCACGTCATTTTATACTCGTTCGGGTCAGGCTCACGCTCACCCGACAAGCAAAATATTCTGCCCATGGGGATCGTTCCATTAGCATTTGGCTAAGTCCAATTTCCTACATGGCCCTGATGACTCTGGACTCTTCAGGTCCTTGTCCTGGCTTTGGAGCTACCTAGGCTGCTTTGTCCCAGTCTGCGACCACAGCTTCTGTACCGCTGTTTCCAAGTTAACCATTCAAGCTGTCTATTATCTGCAATAAGGCTCTGTGAAGACCACTGCAGGTTTCTTCCCCTAGTTTTAAGTTACCACAAACCATCCAGTTTTCTCCCTCACAACTTCCAAACTGAGCTTGGGCTCCTACCTGCATTCCACGTGGTGAACGATAAAGTTAATATTTCCCCGCTTAAATGCAGACCTAAATAACATTCATTTCCTTTGGCTCTCCCCACTCAGTGAGTTGCGGCCTACACAAGACCAAGTCCGCTACTGCCTCTGCCTGTTCCCAAGCTGAATTGCTTGCTTCTGTCAGCAAACACATAGGGATAAATTAAACAAAAAAATCCTCCATCACCACATCCAATTTCTATGACAATGTGACATGCTCAAACAGAAATATAAACAAATCATTTCATCTTCAATGCTACCCTTTGATTCTGTAATGTGAATAATATGTATTGCTGGTGCAGATTTACAAATCTTTCTCCAGGCACCCTGGCTCCATTACAAGCTTAGCGATGGATCATGCATTGTTCAAGTATTTCACTACCAACTAGACTGGTCAGGTGGACAGGAAAGTGGCAAATGGAATTCAACCCAGAGTTAGATGAGCAAACACCATTGGTTCAGGAAGCCTATTCAAGTGGATAGAGCAATGAGGAATGCAGTGATAGTAAGGGACAGTATAGTGAGGGGGGGTTGACATTGTACTTGGTAGCATGGAGCACCAGTCCAGGTGGCTAGGCTGACTGCCCAGTGCCAGGGCTCGGGACACCTGAGGGTGGAGAGGAACTTGCAGTGGGTGGTGGCGGGGGTGGTGGCGGGGTTGGGAGTAGGGGGGTGGGGGGGCGTGCGGGTGGGTGGGGATGGGTGGGGGGTTGGTGCAGAGAACCCAGTTGTCATGGCCTATGTAGGTACCAACAATATAGGCAGAACTAGGAAAGAGATTCTGCATAATGTGTGTGAGGAGCCAGGCACTAAATTGAAAAGCAGAACCTCAAAGGTTATAATCTCTGCATTACTACCTGAGCCACATGCAAATTGGCATAGAGTACATAAAATTAGAGGGATGAAAACGTGGCTCAAAGACTGGCATGGGAGAAGTGGGTTCTGGTTTATGGGGCACTGGCACCAGTGCTGGGGAAAGTGGGGGCTGTTCCATCAGGACAGTTTATACCCAACCCAGGCTGGGACCAGTGTTCTTGTGGACCGCATAACTAGGGAAGTAGAGACAGTTTTAAACTAAATAGTGGGGGCAAGGGATAAAATGTGGAAAGATGTGGTAAATCAGATAGTAGAGACAAGGTAAGAGAAGAGAATGGTAATATGGAAAATGAGGGTCAGAGAATGGCAGGGAGGGACCGAGAGGAAAAAACCCTAAGAATACATCGACCGTCAAGACTAAATGTTACAAAGGTAACAAAAAGAAAAAACTATCTGAATGCACACAGCATTCATAACATAGTAAACAAATTGATAGCACACATTGAAATAAATAAGTATGATCTGATAGCAAATACATAGACACTTCTGCAGGGTGACAAGGATTGGGTCCTGAATATTGAGGGGTACATGACATTCAAGAAGAATAGGAAGCTAGGTAAAGGTGGAGGGGTAGCACTGTTAATCAGGGGTGGCATTTGTGCAATATTTAGAGATGACCTTGGTACAGGAGATCAGGGTGTAGAATCGTTTTGAGTGAAGATGAGGAACAGTAGGGGTAAGAAGTCACTTGTAGGGGTCATCTACAGGCCCTCTAACAGTGACCACAATGTAGGACAAAGTATACAAGAAGAAATATTGGGGATTGTGATAAAGAGATGGCAATAATCATGGATAATTTTAAACTACATATAAACTGGAAAAATCAGATTGGCAGTAGTAGCCTAAATAAGGAGTTCATAGAATGCTTCTGAGATAGTTTCTTAGAGCAGCATGTTCTAGAACTAACCAGAGAGCAGGTTATATTAGGCTTGGTATTGTATAATGTGACGGGATTAATTAATGACCTCAGTGTAAAGGCATCCCTAGGTAGCAGCAACCACAATATGACTGAATTTTACATCCAGTTTGACGGAGAAGAATGAGTTTTAAGACTAGGTTTTTAAACTTAAATAAGGGCAACTATGTGGGCATGAGAGCTGAGCTGGCTGAAGTGAACTGGGATAGTAGACTAGGGGATAGGTCAATATAGAAGCAGTGGCAGACATTTAAAGGGATATTTCAGAAGACTCAAACTATGTATATTCCTATTAAAAAGAAAAATTCTAAGGCGAGGACCCAGCATCCTTGATTAGAAGTTAAGGAAAGCATCAAACATAAGGAAAAGTATATAACAACACAAAGATGAATGGAAGGTCAGATGGTTGGTCAGAATATAAAGAATGGCAGAGAATGACTAAAAGGTTAATCAGGAGAAAGAAATTAGAGTATGAGAGGAAGCTAGCTAAAAATGTAAAAACGGATAGCAAGAGTTTCTACAGGTATTTAAAAAGGAAAAGAGTAAGTAAAGTGAGCATTGGTCCTCTACAGAGTTAGAATGGGGAGTTAATAGTAGATAATAAGGAAATGGCGGATGAAATGAACAAATATTTTGCTTCTGTCTTCACTGTAGAGGAGACAAAAAACATCCCAGTGATAGCTGTAAATCAGGAGGTGGGAGGGAGAGAGGAACTTGGTGAAATTTCAATCACTAGGGAAGCAATACTGAGCAAACTGATGGATCTGCGGCTGACAAGTCCCTGGGTGCTGATGGATTTCATCCTAGGGTCTTAAAAGAGGTGGCTAAAGTGGTAGTCAATGCGCTGGTGTTAATTTTCCAAAATTCACTAGATTTTGGAAAGGTTCCATCAGATTGGAAAGTAGCAAATATAACCCCTCTATTCAAGAAGGGAGGGAGGCTGAAAACAGGAAGCTATAGGCTAGTTAGCTTGATGTCTGTCATGGGGAAGTTATTAGAATCGATCATTAAGGAAGTTATAGCTGGACACAAAGAGAAACTCAAGGTAATTGGGAAGAGTCAGCAAGGTTTTGTGAAAGGGAAATCATGTTTAACCAATTTATTAGGTTTCTTTGAAGGAGTAACATGTGCTGTGGATAAAGGGGAATCTGTGGATGTACTGTACTTAGATTTCCAGAAGGCGTTTGATAAGCTGCCACATCAAAGGTTATTGTGGAAAATAAAACTCATGGTGTAGGGGATAACATATTAGCATGGATAGAAGATTGGCTAGCTAACAGGAAACAGAGAGTATGCATAAATGGGTCATTTTCTGAATGGCAGGATGTGACAAGTGGAGTCCCACAGGGGTCTGTACTAGGTCCTCAACTTTTTACAATTTACATCAATGACCTAGATGACGGCAGTGAAGGTACGGTAGCTAAATTTGCAGATGACACAAAGATAGGTAGGGAAGTATGTTGTGAGGAGGACATGAGGTTACAGATGGATAGAGACAGGTTGAGTGAGTGGGCAAAGAACTGGCAGATGCAGATTAATGTGGGAAAATATGAAGTTGTTCACTTTGGTATTATTTAAACAGAGACCAACTGCATAATTCCGAGATGCAGAGGGATCTAGGTGTTCTAGAGCATGAATCACAAAAAGTTAGTATGCAGATACAACATGTCATCAAGAAGGTTAATGGAACGTGATCCTTTATTACGAGAGGGATTGAACATAAAAGTAAGGATCTTATGCTTCAGTTATACAGGACATTGGTGAGACCACACCTTGAATACTGTGTGCAGTTTTGGTCTCCTTATTTAAAGAAGGATGTAAATGCATTGGAGGCGGTTCAGAGGAGGTTTACTAGATTGATACCTGGAAATGAGTGGGTTGTCTTTAGAGGAAAGGTTGGACAGACTGGGCTTGTTTCCACTGGAGTTTAGAAGAGTGAGGGGTGGTTTGATTGAAGTATATAAGACCCTGAATGGCCTTGACAAGGTGGATGTGGAAAGGATGTTTCCTCTTGTGGGTGAGTCCAAGACTAGGGGGCACTGGTTTAAAATTAGGGGTCGCCCTTTTAGGACAGAGATGAGGAGGAATGTTTTCTCTCAGAGGGTTGTGTGAGTTTGGAACTCTCTGCCTCAGAAGGTGGTGGGGGCGGGGTCACTGACTATTTTTAAGGCAGAGGTAGGTAGATTCTTGTTAGGCAAAGGAATCAAATGTTATTGGGGTTAGATGGGAATGTAGAACTCGAAATGCAAACAGATCAGCTAAGGTCTCGTTGGATGGCAGAGCAGGCTCAAGGAGCCGAATGGCCTACTTCTGCTCCTATTTTGTATATTTATATATTCGTATGAAGTGTGAGGTGATGCATTTGGGGAGGTCAAACAAGGTAAATGATTACACAATGAATGGAAGGACACTGAGAGGTGAAGATTAAGTGAGGGAACTTGAAGTGAATGTCCACAGATCCCTGAAGGTAGCAGGGAAGGTTAATAAGGTGGTTAAGGCTGCATATGGAATCCTTTCATTTATTAGCCCAGGCAGAGAATATAAGAGGAGGGAGGTTATGCTGGAATTATATAAAACATTAGTTAGGCCACAACCTGAGTCCTGTGTGCAGTTCTGGTCACCTTGTTACAGAAAGGATGTAATTGCATTCGAGAGGGAACAGAGGAGATTTACCAGGATGTTGCCCGGACAGGAAAATTGCAGCTATGAGGAAAGATTGGGGAGGCTGGGGCTGTCCTCCTTGGAACAGAGGAGGCTGAGGGGAGATTTGACTGAGATGTATAAAACTGTGAGGGGCCCGAATAGAGTGGATGGGAAGGGCCTGTTTACTTTAGCAGAGGGGTCAGTGACTAGGGGGCATCAATTTAAAGTGATCGATAGAAGGATTAAAGGGGAGAGGAAGAAAAGTTCTTAATTTTCACCCAGAGGGTTGTGTGGATCTGGAACTCACTCCCTGAAAGGGCAGCAGAGGCAGAAACCCTAAACCCATTTAAAAGGTATCTGGATATGCACCTCAAGTGCCGTAACCTGCAGGGCCAGGGACCAAATGCTGGAAAGTGGGATTGGGCTGGGGGGGAGGGGCTCGTTCCTCAGCCAGTGCAAACACGATGGGCCGAATGGCCTCTTCCTGTGCTGTAAATTTTCTACAGCCAAGATTTCTCAGTCGGCGTGTGGGGTTGGGCCTGACACGCTGGTGTAGAATGTCACGCGATGATGTCGGGTGTGCGTCCTGATGTCATGGCGCAGCCTCGCGATGTTTCATTCGGCGGGTGCGCGACAGAATCGGCTGCGCGCCCGCCGATTATTGACAGGCCTATTGAGGCCATTAACAAGGTCACTAATTTCATGTTTACTCTGCCCGTCCAACCTTACAGTCAGCGGGACAGGCGAAAAGGCCCAAGTGGCCTTGACGTTTCTTTAGGAAGCCTGATCCACGAGCGGGATGAGGTTTCCTGAAGTCTTAACAACTGAAATGAAAAGTTTTTCAGAAAAATAAAAACATGTCCCATCTCCATGTGACACAGTCACATGAGGAGACATGTTTCAATACATTTTTGCTACATTTATTTATGTTTTTCAAAAGCCTTTCAATCTCTGTGAAGCCGCAGGGAGTTTGCTGCTCTCTCTCTCTCTCTCACGCGCATGTGCGGGCAGCGGGGAGGGGGATTCCCTGAGCCGGGAGTGAGCTCTTTCCCGCATGCACACGGAAGGAGCACACTCATCTCCCAGGCTACAAATGGTAAGCAAATGATAACAACATTTTCCTGACACGTCCCCTCATGCGACACTGTCACATGAGTTGGGACATGTCCATCACTTTCACTGAAACCTTTATTAGATATTTTAAAACCCTCATGAAACCTCATCCCGCCCGTGGATAAGATTTGATGCCTTTTCCAATGCCCACCAGGGTCTCCCGGCCTGCCCGACAACCCTAAGGTTGGACGGGCAGGTCCATTAATGACCTTAATTAGTTTTTCAATGGCCTCAATAGGCCGTTGACAGGTCAGCGGGCGCACAGCTGATTTGGCTGCGCCCCCACCCACCTGAAAATGGAATTGTCGTGGGGTGACATCGGGAGTTCCACCCAACATCATCCCGCGTCATTTTACACGTCAGCGAGTGGGTCCCACCCCCGCTTGTTGACCGGAAGATCCTCCCCCATGTTTCCTTCTAAGTTAATGACCCCAGGCTTGTTTGAATTGCATTTACATCAGAGTTATTATCAGTTTCTCAATCAGATCTCCACTTATCTTACATTGAACATTTTAACCTCCAACCTAAAAGTTATATTCCTGAAACGAACAGTTATATTCTAAAGCATATGAATTATGACCCAGATTTTCACAATACAATTTTCAATACACTACTTCCCTCCCCTTAAGGAAATGAGAAGCACAGCGCGTTTCAATGATTTGTTTCCACAAGTGTAAACACTAAACTTACGCGTAACTTGAACACTCAGCTTCACCAGAAGCACTTTTACATATCCTGCTTTTGCATTAATTTAACAACACGCTCAGGCATAGCCAATGTGATAAAAGAGTTGTTCACCAACTGAAATTTGTTCACTTCATAACACAATCACAACCTTTGTGAAGGTTTTCTTTTCTCAGTAGGATACTGTCTTGACATCAGGTGCGATCTCATTCAACACTTGTTCTTCATCTGTGATGTTGATGTCAGAATCGGAGTCAATGCTTATGAATGGTGTTCTCAGCACTTTGAAGAATGACATGTTTGGTGTGATGATTTGTGAGCTGTTCAGCAGGTCACCATTAATCCTTTTGCGTTGGTCACAGAAAATGGCTGGATATAACAGGGGCTTGTTGCTTTCGAACATGACCATCACGTTTCACAAGCACTTTACACCCTGGCTTTCCTGCTGTAGCTCTGAATTTCATCTTTTGTTCTGCAATTACTCTCACTCGACCCTTCTGTTCCCAGTCGCACTCACGCCTGTGTTGACCAGTAGCTCAGTAAGAGACGTGTGCAATCGGATGTGCTAATGTGGATGGAGCTGGAGGCTTTCCAGTATTCGAGTGGGAAGTCACTATGTAATTGCGAAGAAAGTGATACAGTTTTTGCTTCTCAGCTGTAGCTGTATCTATTACTTTTTTTTCAAGGTACACATAAATCTCTCGACATCTCTATGAACTCTTGGTCAACGGGATGTGATTTTTCAATGAGTGAAAACCGGGTAGTTCGTGACTTTACTGAGTTCATCACAGTTAATGGGGGTCCATTGTCGCTTCTTAACACTTGTGGGGGTGGGGGGGGGCTCCAAACAAAGCAAAGACCTGGTCTAGCTTTGGGATTCCTGCTTTCAGTGAAGTAGGCGTTAACTATTTCGAAGATGGGGGAGCGTTGTCATCATCATTGTCAAGAAGCAGCTGTCCACCAGTGGGCAAATCTCTGAAATCAGCACGAGCCACAATCTATAGTCCTGGAGGTCCCGTTCAGACATCTTAAGCAGATCATGAAGATTTGACGTTGTGGCTGCTTGACATAGCAAAGACTGATTGATCTTGTGCCCTACTATGTGGTCAATTCCTGGGAACCACACCTATCCCTGTGGAATTGTTTTGGGTTGAAAATTCCCTGGTGATTTCATGTGCTCAGTCAACAACAAGTCCCCTCAATGCTTGTGGAAGGACAATGCAGTTGTTGTGGAGCACGAGACCCGACGGGATGGTTATGGTGAGCTCATTCTGAACATTGTGAAGACCTTGCAGTGTGTAAACAATTTTACCTGTAGGCGCATTCTCTCCATCACAACTTTCCAATTTGGTGATTCCATAGCCGCCAGACACAGTTGCAACACCTCATCTTGTTTCGTTCTCAATTTGATGACAGCTAGTTTTATTAACCTTTGCACCACATTTAGGTTTACATAGTTAAGATGTTATATGGCAAACCTTTCCCTCATGACAAGTAGGACTGACTTGGCAAAGGAAGTTGTGAAATTGCGTGTGTGACTGCAATGATGTGCTGGTTTGTTACTGTGTGGCTCTGAAAAGTGTGTTGCATTCCCCAGATATGACATCAAATGCAGCACTCACTCTGGGAAACCGGGAGATGTGATGTACTTGGATTTCCAAAAGGCACTTGATAAGCTGCCACAGCATAGTTAATACACAAAATAAGAGAAGGTGGTGTAGGGAGTAATATATTAGCGTGGATAGAGGATTGGTTGACTAACAGGAAGCAGAGTTGGGATAAATGGGTCTTTTCCAGGTTGGCAAGCTGTAACTAGCGGAGTGCTACAGGGATCAGTGCTGGAGCCTCAGCTATTTACAATCTAGATCAACAACTTGGATGAAGGGTCGGAATGTATGGTGGGTAACTTTGCCGATGACACCAAGATAGGTAGGAAAGTAAGTTGCCAAGAGGAGGTAGAGAGGCAAAGGGATATAGACAGGTTAAGTGAGTGGGCAAATATTTGGCTGATGGAGTATCATGTGGGAAAATGTGAATTTGTTCACTTTGGCAGGAAGAATAGAAAAGCAGTATGTTATTTAAATGGAGAGAGATTGCCGAACTCAGTGATACAGAGGGATCTGGGTGTCCTGGTACTTAAATCACATAAAGTTAGTGTGTAGGTACAGCAAGTGATTAGGAAGGCAAATGGCATGTTGGTGTTTATTACACGAGAAATGGAATATAAAAGTAAGGAAGTTTTACCCCAGCTGTACAGGACCTTTGGTGAGACCACATCTAGAGCACTGTGTGCAACTTTGGTCTCCTTATTTACAAAAAAGTATATAATTGTTTTAGAAGCAGTTCAGAGAAGGTTCACTGGACTCATTCCTAAGATGAAGGGGATGTCATTTGTCTTATGAAGAGAGGTTGAACATGTTGGGCTGATACCCACTGGAGTTTTGAAGAATGAGAGGTGATCTTATTGAAACATATAAGATCCTGAGGGGCCTTGAGAGTGTGGGAACCTGGAGGATGTTTCCTCTTGTGGGGGAGGCTCGAGCTCCAGGGCACAGTTTAAGAATAAGAAGACTCCAGTTTAACACTGAGATGAGGAGCAGCCTTCTCTCTGAGAGGGTCATTGGTGTTTGGAATTCTCTTTCCCAGAAAGCAGTGGAGGCTGGGGTCTTTACATTTATTCAAGGCTGCATTAGACAGGTTTTTGCAGGGAGTCAAGGGTTATGGGGGGGCAGACAGAAAAGTGGAACTGAGACCACAACCAGATCAGCCAGGACCTTATTGAATGGTGGTGTAGGCTTGAAGGGCCGAATGGCCGACTCCTGCTCTTATGTTCCTATGGTTCTTTGAATAAAACTGGCATTTTACAATTCCCCAGAGCTTTCAATGTTTTGTCACTGATGTAATGGAAAATGTTTGTGTTCCTGGTTTGTAAAGACCGGGGTAATCCTGAACTGGTTGGATGTTTTGTCTCCAGTGATATTGTTCCTGTCTCTCAGCTTGAGAGGAGCAGCAGCTACAGTAAAAGGTCAGTAACTGAGAGGGAACTTCAACCAGGAGGGGCCTTTCACCAACATGTTTAAACACGTCATGAAGAAATACAGAAAGCAGCCAGACCACCATTGTGTTGTGGTGTAGGGGGGCGCTCGGGATGAGCCCCTCTGTTGGACGGCCTTAGGTTGGTCACCCACACTCTGTCAGAAAGGGAGAGCCAGGTGGGCTGTTGGAACTCAGCCACCCCACAAGCCCAGCCTGTCACTGGCTTCCTGCTTTCAACCAGTTAAACTGCCTCCCCACCCCCATCACATCAGGAAACTGGGGGAGTTGGACTGTAGGAAAGCAAAGCTGCCAATGCAGCAGCACTTGTCAGGGGATGGACAGCGGTGAGGCACATCTGGACGTGTTTGGTGGAAACAACATTAAAATATTAACCTGCCAAAACACACACAGCATTCGAGACAGAGACAGGGAAACAATAGCAGAGAGGTGATGGTGAGGGGAGAGATGAAACATTGCAATAGATGGACGTGGATTCAGATTCACAGTCAAGAAGCACATCAGCCACAGAGTGAGAGAACCTCGAACAGATAACGTGCCATTTTCCAATAAACACTGAAAAATAACTTGCAGATAAACACTCAAAGATACTTGACTCTGAAACTGCTTCACTTTTCTTCGAACACTTAAAATTGCGTGACATCGGGGAGCCTCTGAGCTTATCCTATTTGTCCAGTCACAGGATGAAGGTTGTCCCCTCATGCCTGAGGAAGAACTGGGGGTGGGAGGAGGGAAGACCCCTCATCGCTGCCCACGTTGGGACCAATGTTGAGCAGCAGTTTTTGCAGAATTCTATTTTATTTCAGCTTTGCAGCAGCTGCAGTATTTTATTTTGGTTGTGATGATGGTGAGAGCTGGATTTGAACAAACTGAGAATTGCTCTTCAGCAGTGTCTAGTGACCGGAGCCTGTTCCTACCACCTCCTGGAGTCAAACTGCAGCCTCACAGCAGGTCAGCAGGTGTTTGCATAGGGAGATCCCAGTATAATGTTTACAAAGGGAATTTCAAGGTTAATAATCCATGTTGAAGCAATGACCAAAAAATAGTGACAAGAGGAAGTAATTCAGGTGGACAGAAAATTATTTGCTTTCAATAAAATATAATAAATTGTTCCATCATAAAATTACTGATCAAAAATGCTACGAATTGTTATTTTATATCACTTGGCAGTAAATATGATTTCCACAGTAAAACCCCTGCCTACACAAAAGAAAGAATTCATGACATTCATTACGATGAAAGGGACAAAAGGGAATGAATTGGACTTGGTGCCACTTACCCTTGTCACTTCACACTTCACTTTAGCCAAGAGGTTGTTCATCGTGAATTCTTCATTCACTTTTGCAATTGTAGCTTTGATCACCATCCCAATCTGTGAAAATGTAGAACTTGCACATGGAATTCCTGAATTTAAAAGCAAAAAGTTTCAAGGGTGAAGACATTATTGACGATGGGCCATTTGGGTTAACACCCAATGATCAGAACAACAAACTGCTCAACGAAACCATTCCTTAGCACATTCCAATATTTACCAGAACAGGAGAGGATCTGGGCTGCAGCAAACATGAAGAGGATGATTTTCATTTTGCCTGGATAGACAGGGTGAAGGACACTTGGATCCTGTTCTTCTCTCTGCCTCATCTCTGCTTCTATTCAAGGTTTCTATACATCAGAGCACACAAAGCATTCGCACTCATTACAGAACAATGCGGTAACCTGACCACAATCACTGCACAGACTTCACTCCCTTCATTGCCTTCAAACTCTCACCAGTTGTTAACTTTGTGTCCAAAAGTATCACTGGGTGTTGAAATTTGTTTTGTAAGGTATGATGTGAGTCAATTTCCCCCTTTCATAATCAATATGATCCAGGCTCCAAATTATTTTGGTAATGTTGTAAATTATTTGTGATGAACTGCAATGGAATAAAGTGGTGCTCTTTCAAACTAAATTCAAGAAACTCAAGAGGCATAGAACTTACTGGTCACTGTTCATTCACTGGATGTTTCAGTCTGTAGCAACGGTACCTTACAGCTCCGATTCCAGTCCTGGATGTTTCAGTCTGTAACAACAGTACCTTACAGCTCCGATTCCAGTCCTGGATGTTTCAGTCTGTAACAACAGTACCTTACAGCTCCGATTCCAGTCCTGGATGTTTTAGTCTGTAGCAACAGTACCATACAGCTCCGATTCCAGTCCTGGGTGTTTCAGTCTGTAGCCTGCCTTTGCAATACACCCTACCTATCAATTATCATCCCACCTAATACCTTAATCATTTCTGCTGCTACCGATATTTTGTCAGCATCCTCTTCCTTAGTAATCACAAAGTACTCCTTAAGTATCCTAGGATTGCCTGTGCCTGTAAGCATTACATCACCCTCTTTATCACCAGTGGGCCCCATCTCTCCTCTAAATATCTGTTTACTATTTACATTCCAGTCAAAGGCTTTTTGGGTTCCCTTTTATGTTCACTGACATTCTATTCTCATATTCTCTCTTTGCCAGTCTTATTTTCCTCTTTATTTCCTCTTTCAACCTATTGTTTTTGCCTGGATCTTGCTTGAAGGATTCACCTGACCTACATCATGCGCTCTATTTTTTTGTTTCATCATATTCTCTGCCTCTCTTGTTATCCAAGAAACTGTTGCTTTCGTTCTCCTATCTTTCCCTCTTATTGGACTGTACCTAGCCTATAGCCAAAGTGGCAGGATTTCTGGTGATTTTTACACATAAAGAAGGTTAATTATTATCACACATTTTCCCCTGATGTTTGAATACAACGTCTCAATCAATTGTCTCACTCCCACTATCACACACACAAAGACTAGATACAGATGAAGTTAAAGCCACAATTATTAAAATGGAATTGATGGCTCAGTTTCTACAACAATGCAGGTCTTATGTTGCCTTGGTTGAGTTGATCCTTTATTTGGAAATTATTCTTTTAGAAACAAAGGATTCTCATAAAGCTGTGAAGCCTTGTGTAGATGAATAGCCAGGAGGTTGGTTCACAGGTGAACTTGGAAGCTGGAACAAGTACCACGCTTTGGCTGCATTAGATGACTTTCAGTTATAATGGTTCCACTGTTTCAGATGTTTTCTGGCGATTTGGATGTTTCTTACACACACATACTTGCTTTGTTCCACATGTATTATACTGTAGTCCCTGAAAGTTAGTTTCAGTCACATGACTGCAGGCTTAACACTTCTGGGGTCCAGTCCACCACAATACAGTGACAGTTGACAATGGTCATTCACTCTTTTCTCTGCTCCACCTTGAGCTCAAATTTGTTCAATATGGCACTGGGACACCAACAGATTAGAGATCCCATATTCCTCAAAGGCTGGTTCATCTTTAAACAATGAGATGTTGAAACATCACAGGTGGCTATGGAAGTCCCTTATTCAGGTCCATGTTTAACTAAATGATAGCCACAGAATCGAATCCCGTCCAGAGTTTAAATATCCATAGTCACACGTTAAGTTTCAGCCATCTTAACAGAGTTTGTGGTCACTTTCACTAAGTACGGTCTTACAATCCATAATATCCAATTCCCTCATGTTGTACTGAGTGTGACACTAACATTATCCTAATTTATATTTGGGTATACAGGGACATAGAAAGGTTAGGTGAGTGGGCAAAGATCTGGCAAATGGAGTATAATGTGAGCAAATGTGAATTTGTCCATTTTGGCAGGAAGAATAAGAAGAAGCTTTTTATCTAAATGGTGAGAGATTGCAGAGCTCTGGGATGCAGAGGGATCTGGGTGTCCTAGTGCATGAATCACAAGAGGTTTGTATGCAGGTACAGCAGGTTAATAGGAAAGCTAATTGGATATTATTGTTTATTGTGAGAGGAATTGAATACAAAAGTAGGGAGGTTATGCCTCAGTTGTACAGGGCATTGGTGAGACCACATCTGGAGTATTGTGTATAGTACTGGTCTCCTTATTTAAGGAAAGATGTAAATGCTTTAGAAGCAGTTCAGAGAAGGTTTACTAGACTAATACCTGGAATGGGTGGGGTGTCTTACGAGGAAAGGTTGGACAGGTTAGGCTTGTATCCACTGGAGTTTAGAAGAGTAAGAGGCGACTTGATTGAAACATATAAGATCCTGAGGGGTCTTGACAGGGTGGATGTGAAGAGGATGTTTCCTGTTGTAAGAGAATCTAGAACTAGGGGTCACTGTTTAAAAATAAGGGGTCATTCATTTCAGACAGAGATGAGGAGAATTTTTTCTCTGAAGGTTGTGAGCCTTTGGAACTCTCTTCCTCAAAAGGTAGTGGAAGCAGAGTCTATGAATATTTTTAAGGCAGTGTGGATAGATTCTTAGAACCATAGAACCATAGAACACTACAGCACAGAAAAACAGGCCATTGAGCCCGTCTATTCTGTGCCGAAATATTATTCCGCTAGTTCCATTGACCTGCACCCAGTCCATAACCCTCCAGACCTCTCCCATCCATGTATCTATCCAATTTATTCTTAAAACTTAAGAGTGAGCCCGCATTTACCACGTCAGATGGTAGCTCGTTCCACACTCTCATCACTCTCTGAGTGAAGAAGTTCCCCCTAATGTTCCCCCTAAACCTTTTCCCTTTCACCCTAAAGCCATGTCATCTCGTGTTTATTTCTCCAAATCTAAGTGGAAAGAGCCTACTCACATTTACTCTGTCTATACCCCTCATAATGTTGTAAACTTCTATCAAATCTCCCCTCATTCTTCTACGCTCCAAGAAATAAAGTCCTAACCTGTTTAATCTTTCCCTGTAACTCAACTCCTGAAGACCCGGCAACATCCTAGTAAATCTTCTCTGCACTCTCTCAATTTTACTGATATCCTTCCTGTAGTTAGGCGACCAGAACTGCACACAATACTCCAAAGTTGGCCTCACCAATGTCTTATACAACCTCAACATAACATCCCAACTCCTATACTCAATACTTTGATTTATGAAGGCCAGTATGCCAAAAGCTTTCTTTACAACCTTGTCTACCTGTGACGCCACTTTCAGGGAATTATGTATCTAAACTCCCAGATCCCTTTGTTCCTCCACACTCCTCAGTGCCCTACCATTTACTGTGTATGTCCTACCTTGGTTTGTCCTTCCAAAATGTAACACCTCACACTTTTCCACATTAAATTCCATCTGCCATTTTCTGGCCCATTTTTCCAGTTGGTCCAGATCTCTCTGCAAGCTTTGAAAGCCTTCCTCGCTGTCCACAATGCCTCCAATCTTAGTGTCATCAGCAAACTTGCTGATCCAATTCACCACATTATCATCCAAATCATTGATATAGACAACAAACAACAATGGTCCCAGCACAGATCCCTGAGGCACACCACTAGTCACAGGCCTCCAGTCTGAGAAGCAATCATCCACTACCACTCTCTGTCTTCTCCCACACAGCCAATTTCGAATCCAGTTTACAACCTCTCCATGGATACCAAGTGTCTGAACCTTCTGAACTAACCTCCCATGTGGAACCTTGTCAAAGGCCTTACTAAAGTCCATGTAGACAACATCCACAGCCTTTCCTTCATCTACTTTCTTGGTAACCTCCTCGAAAAACTCTACAAGGTTCGTTAAACACGACCTACCACGCACAAAGCCATGCTGACTATCCTTAATCAGCCCTTGGCTGTCCAAATAATTGTATATCCGATCTCTCAGAACACCTTCCAATAATTTACTTACTACTGACGTCAGGTTCACTGGCCTATAATTACCTGGTTTACTTTTGGAGCCTTTTTTAAAC
The DNA here is from genome assembly GCF_964194155.1 of Cetorhinus maximus. Lineage (NCBI taxonomy): Eukaryota > Metazoa > Chordata > Chondrichthyes > Lamniformes > Cetorhinidae > Cetorhinus > Cetorhinus maximus. The sequence continues at coordinate 51,252 of NW_027597204.1, read as the reverse complement.
AACGGAACAACATGAGCTACCCTCCAATCCTCCGGCACCTCACCCGTGGCTAAGGACATTTTAAATATTTCTGCCAGGGCCCCTGCAATTTCTACACTAGTCTCCCTGAAGGTCCGAGGGAATATCATGTCAGGCCCGGGGGATTTATCTACCTTTATTCGCTGTAAGGCAGCAAGCACCTCCTCCTCTTTAATCTCTATATGTTCCATGAAACTACTGCTTGTTTCCCTTCCTTCCCTATACACTATGCCAGTTTCCTGAGTAAATACTGACGCAAAAAAACTGTTTAAGATCTCCCCCATCTCGTGAGGCTCCACACATAGACGACCACTCTGATCTTCAAGGGGACCAATTGTGTCCCTTACTATCCTTTTACTCTTAATATACTTGTAGAAACCCTTTGGGTTTACCTTCACATTATCTGCCAAAGCAACCTCATGTCTTCTTTTTTCCTTCCTGATTTCCTTCTTTAGTATTTTCTTACATTTTCTATACACTACAAGTACCTCATTTGCTTCTTGTTGCCTATACCTGCTATACCCCTCTCTCTTCTTCTTAACCAGATCGCCAATATCCCTTGAAAACCAAGGTTCCCTATGCCTGTTAACTTTGCCTTTAATCCTGACAGGAACATGCAAACTCTGCACTCTCAAAATTTCACCTTTGAATGCCTTCCACTTACTGAAAACATCCTTGCCAGAAAACAACTTATCCCAATCCGCTCTTCCTAGAACCTTTCTCATTTCCACAAAATTGGCCTTTCTCCAATTTAGAATCTCAACTCGAGGACCAGACCTATCCTTATCCATAATTAACTTAAAACTAATGACATTGTGGTCACTCGACCCAAAATGTTCGCCTACACATACTTCTGTCACCTGACCTGTCTGGTTCCCTAATAGGAGATCAAGTATTGCATCGTCTCTCGTTGGTACCTCTATATATTGATTTAGAAAACTTTCCTGAACACATTTGATAAACTCCAAGCCATCCAGCCCTTTTACAGTATGGGAGTCCCAGTCAATATGTGGGAAGTTAAAATCTCCTACTATCACAACTTTCTGTTTCTTACATCGGTCTGCTATCTCTCTACAGATTTGCTCCACCAATTCTCTCTGACTATTGGGCGGTCTATAATACAACCCTATTAGTGTGGTCACACCTTTCCCGTTCCTCAGCTCCACCCATATGGCCTCTGTAGACGAGCCCTCTGGGCTGTCCTGTCTACACACAGCTGTGATATTTTCCCTGACTAGTAATGCCACTCCTCCCCCTTTCATCCCTCCCCCTCTATCACGTCTGAAACAACCGAACCCCGGAACACTGAGCTTTAATTCTTGATTAAAAAGGGGGTGAAAGTTTTTTGGGGATAGATGGAAGGTTACAATCAATTAATTTAAAGTAGGTGAGAGAATGGGTTAGTTTTTAAGTTCAGGGAAGTGGAGTTGAGGCCACAATCAGATCATCCATGATTTTATTGAATGGCAGAGCAGGCTCGAGGGGCCAAATGGCCTACTGCTGCTCCTAATTTGTATATTCATATAGTAATTAAAGTCCCTGATGTCACCACTTTATCGTACTTCCATGTCCACGTCCACACTACAGGTTTATCCTCTATCTGTCACCCCATGTAACATGATCATACCCTTCCTGCTTCACAACTCAAACCACATGGATTCTGCCTCTGCCCCTCTTGCCAACACTACAATGTCTTCCCAAATCAATACTGCCACCCTACTTCCCTTTTTTCCTGTAACTTTTCTGAATGTTTGTATGTGTGAATGTTAAGTGCCCAGTCCTCACCATTTTTAAGCCGCATTTCAGTTATTGCCACTACATGATATTGTGACATGGCTATTTGTGCTTGTAGCTCACTAACCTTATTCACCACACTTTGTGTGTTTACGTAAATGCATTGTAATTCCGTCTTTGCATTTCCCAGGACCCTTCTTACTCCTCTCCTGTCTAATATGGCACTCCACCCTTCTCTAGTTCTGCCCAACACTCTCACTAAATGTCCCTTATTCCTCTTTACCCTATGTAGGTACCCACCCCACCCCCTCCCAATTTATTTTAAATCCTCCCCACCCAAACCAGTAAACCGCCCCCTTCATGAGGACATTGGCCCCAATCCCATTATGGTGCAACCCATCCCTTTTGAATGAGTGTTTCCAGCCCCAGAACCAGTCCCAATGCCCCAAGAAGCTGAAGCCCTCCCTCCTGCACCATGCTTAAACCACACATTGGCTCTCGATATCTCCTCTCGCTGACATGTGGCCCGAGGATTAACCCAGAGATTACTGCTTTGAAGTTCTGCTTCTTAACTTCCTCCTTATCTCCTGAAGATCTGACCATAGAAGCCTGATACCTGCTCTCTGTATGTGAAGGGGATACAGAAAGACCAGTATTGATGATTAAGCTGTGTACGTGCTACCTGCTATCTTAAGGCTTATGTGTTTATATCATTAACACAAGCGCTGCAGGAAATGTACCCTCTGCAGTTCACAATTACCAAATGCAGCCTTAAAATTAACAATTGACCCAGCGTCAACTGTCACTGGCAGAAGTTAGAGTTTTGACTCTCCACCACCCTTTGTGCATCAAAGTGTTTCACTGAGCAAAGTCTAATTTTTCAACCATGTATCCCAGCCCTAGACTCCCCAACCAGCAGAAATAATTTCCACCAATCCACCCTCTCAGTTCTCACTAATATCTTGAAAACATCAATCGGACCATCCCCTAACACTCTACATTCCAGGGAATTCCATGGAATCATACAGTTACAGCACAGAAGAAAGCCATTCAGCCCATCGAGCCTCTGCAAAGGGAAATTTAGTTCCCAAATAATTTCCCAATGTGACTCCATTTGCACATTTGAAAATTAATGTCACTCCCGATACCAACAGAAACAAAACAGCAATAAAGCAGCACGGGGGCGTCCAGTATATGCTTATTAAAGTTCACATATTATAGATCAACACATAATACAGCATGAAAAATGTTAAAGTAATTTTAAAGTACTTTGTAGAATGTTATCATTTCATGTACTTAGAACCATAGAAAAGTTATAGGACAGAAGGAGGCCATTTGGCCCATCTTGCACATGCCAGCCCGAGGACACCCAGGTGCCCTGTCTAACCCCACTCCCATAGGTTCTGTAGGTTTTAGCCAAGCTCTCCATATCCCCCACAGGCAGAAGACTCAGGGCGGGGTTTTCCATGCCCGCTGGTGTTGGGCGTGTTCAGTGGCGTAAGCGGGCAATATGGTGAGAAGGCCAAAAATCAGTTTCACGGCATTGTGAAGCCGGTTTGTGGTCACCCTCTGAACCCTCTGATGGCAGGCTGTGTTTCCTACCATCAGACACTGGGAATCTCATTGTAAAACACCTGCGTATCCTTATAAGCCCAGCCCACCAGAATGATCCCTCCCTGCTCACACTGGATTATCAGAGTGTGTCAGCAGGAGTGCATGACAAGGTCTTTCACAACAGTGTATAAAAGCTGTGCAGCTGGTGAGCTGCACTTCACTCGGGACTTTGAGGTTTGGTTGCCTACCTTGCTTCGGGCAGCGCTGGTGGTCATCAGCGCCAGGCTTCACAGACAGTACCACCTCACTTTGAGGGGGGAATCATGGGCAGGTCTCTACCTACCAGACCAGCCATAAAGCCAGGCCGGCTTTTCAACAGCTGAGAGGGCTAAGACTTGCTTGGGGAAGGGGGAGAAGTGGCCTCAGGTAAGGGAAGAGGCTGCAGGGTGAGGGCTGTACTGCAGAAGGGGGTATCCCAGGGTGTGTGTGAGGGCACATGTTGATCTGTGCAAGTGGCCTCAAGATGGTGAGGGCTGAGGAGGCAGTCCCCAGAGGAGATGAGGCCAGATGGAGATGTGAGGGTGTGTGTGAGAGAGAGTGGTGATGTCCCTTGAGTTGGCAGTGAGTGAGATGCCAGTGAATGTGTGGTGGGCTTGTGGGTGTGAGTTTAGAGTGATGAGATGGTTGCCTTACCCTGGCTGTATGGATGAGGTCATTCATCCTCTATCTGCATTGGATGGCCAACATCCTCTGTGCAGCATTGGCCCTGATCACCGCGGCCATTACCTACCAAGCTGGAGGTGTAATGTAGCTGCCTCTCCTGCGGCCAGAGCAGGGGTAGAGGACATCACAACGGCCTCCACAGTGTCCAAAAGGCACTCAAGGGAGGTGCCACTAAACCTGGAGACCTGCAGCCTTCTTGCCTTTTGAGGCCATGTCTTGTGTGCAGCAGCCATGCGCTGGGAGAACTGAGAGGTGTGCACGTGGCTGGGAGAACTGAGAGGTGTGCACGTGGCTGGGAGCACTGAGAGGTGTGCACGTGACTGGGGGCACTGAGAGGTGTGCACGTGACTGGGAGCACTGAGAGGTGTGCACGTGACTGGGAGCACTGAGAGGTGTGCACGTGACTGGGGGCACTGAGAGGTGTGCACGTGGCTGGGAGCACTGAGAGGTGTGCACGTGACTGGGAGCAATGAGAGGTGTGCACATGGCTGGGAGCACTGAGAGGTGTGCACGTGGATGGGAGCACTGAGAGGTGTGCACGTGGCTGGGAGCACTGAGAGGTGTGCACGTGGCTGGGAGCACTGAGAGGTGTGCACGTGGCTGGGAGCACTGAGAGGTGTGCACGTGGCTGGGAGCACTGAGAGGTGTGCACGTGGCTGAAATTTAACCATGGTCCCCGGTGTGATGAAGCGGTGAAGTGATGGTGTGGCTGGCGAATGAGACCGCACTCACCATGGAAACGGCATGGACAGGGAGCATTCTCAGAGGAAAGGGAACTCATTTGCAGCCTCATCCACTCTTTCTGCCACCCCCAACTGTCTCAGGAACCTCCCCATGAACCTGGAATTGGCCAAGAGCTGGAATTTTAATGGTGACACATGAAGGAAGAGTTTGCATTTTATTTCCTTGACCTGTTGCATTGCAGTAGCTCCATGATGCATGTGACATCTCCAGATGGTTAAGACATTGGAGAGTTTGCTTCTTGTGTATTTTTACTGAACTGAAAGAGCTTCAGTGAAACAAGAATTAGGCAGCAAAGTTCCATTTATTATTTGGGTTTACGTTGACTTCTGGCATCAAATATCTCACATGATTCAGTTGGCGAGGTTCAGATCACATGTCAGACATTGCTAAGCAGTGAGAATAACTTGAACACCAGTATAACAAGCTATAGTATGATTACTGATAATTAAATAGTAAGCGACTTATAATTAAATGTTTTAAAGTTATCAGTTTAATCCAGGTGGAATTTCCTTCCTGTTTATCTCCTCCCTCTGTCCTGATGTCTCCGTTCACTCTTCAGTTTTCTTTTGAAATCTGTTATAAATCAGCAAAATTCACTCAATGAGAATTCCTAATAGTTTCAGCTGAAAATTGGTTAATAATTTTTCAAGGAGGTTCTTGGCGAATATTTTCAGTTAGTGAATGAGGTGAAAAATCTCTTCTCAGTAAAAGAAATGTGAGTTTGTGGTGGACGTGTGTAGAATGGGGCTGATGTTGGGAAGGATGTGTTTCTCCTGGGACAGTTATGGTGACAGCATTGAGTTAATGTTTAATCCTGGGAGTATCGTTTGTTCGTCTGCAATAATCAAGCACAGATACATGAAACGCTTCCACTCTGTTCACACACAGCCGCGTGAATGAGAGAAGGTTAAAACAAATGATTTCATTCTTAAAGAATCCCTCCAATAGGGGCAAATGCTGGTAACACTTGATTGCACTTAATGACCCCAGTGTTTTCAAGGGACAGGGGGCGTGTGCTTGTGGAGTTAAAACCCAGGTAGGTTCTGGGTGCGGAGGTCCTGCTGAATTTAATGCAGGAACTGGTTCTTGTTTTGTTTACTCAGTGCCTGCTTGACAGCCAATCACAGTCACAGGTTGGCCGGTGGGATGTCCACCCATGGAAGCAGGAAAATGCCCTGGCAATTGGGATCCGGGAAGGACCGACACTCCAAAGGGGAGGGAGCGGGGACAATCGGGAAGTGGGGAGGACCAGGAGACATTGTAGGTTAGGAAAGTGGAGGGGTCGGCTGATTGTGGAGTGAAGATCTGTTTGATGTACTGGAGGTTCTCCTGCTCCTGCCCATGAGGAGCACTGTGATCTGTTCCCCCAGCCCTGGGGATCCGATTGGCCTGTGTTAAATTTAAATCGCTGCCAAATTCTCAGCAATGGAACCTCATCCAAACATTGCAGTCACACGCTCACTCCTCCTGAGTGGGAAACCCGCTGCGGTTAAAATGGTAACGGCGTGTTGGGGTGGGGTTTCATACGAGTTTCCCCTGTCCGTCATGCCAGGGTTCAAATTCCTCTCAATGATTCATGCAGCCTCGCCTGAGGCAGGGAATTGAGTGAGAATGGAAAAGCAAAGAATGTTCAGCCTGGAAATGAGGGGACCACGCAGAGATATAGAAAATAACACATTCGTAGTATAACTTCATATAAAAAACCACAGTGAGTATCAACATTTAAGAACAGGTTCTACAAGAGGCTGATGTGGGGGGAATAGCAAAAAGGAGTTTTGGTTTGATAGCACATTTCACAACCTCAGGATTTCTCAGAGTGCTTTCCAGCTAATAAATTGCTTTGGAACTGGACTCACTGTTGCAACACATGGGCCTGAATTTTTCAGGGGGTGGGCAGGCTCATCAGGGGTGGTTGCGGAGCTGATCGCCGCCCGCGATTGGCTGCACGCCGCCATTGTACGCGGGCGGGCCCATGAAGGCCTGCCCAGCGTGACACCCAGCCGGTAGCGCTCAGCGCTCCCTGTGCGGGTGGGGGGAGAGTCGGGGCCAGCGCTATTTCACACATGCGCGTGACAGAGAGAGAGAGAGAGCAGCAAACTCCCTGAGGCACCGAGCTGCTTCAGGGAGACTGAATCACTGCCGAAATTATTAAATAAATGGTTTAAAAATTTAATTAAACATGTCCCCTCATGTGACTGGGTCACATTAGATGGGACATGTCTTTATATTTTGGAAAAAATATTTATTTATTTAATAAAAGCTTCGGGCAACCTCATCCCGCCCGTGGATGAGGTTCCCTAAAAAAACGTAAAGGCCGCTTGAGCTCTTCACCTGCCCATCAGTCTTAAGGTGAGACGGGCAGCGTTAACAATGACCTTAATCACTTCTGTAATGGCTTTAATAGGCCGTTTAAATATCGGAGGGTGTGCAGCCCACTCTGGCGCCCGCCCGCTAAATGAAACATTGCGAGAAGCGCGATGACGTTGGGGCACACGCCCGACATCATCGCGCGTCATTTTACACACTGACGTTTCAGGCCTGACCCCACACACCGACCGAAAAATCCTGCCCACTAAACCCAGCAGCCAACGTGGTCATCGTGAGCTCTGACTAATAACAATACAATAAGGAATCAATTATCTGGGGAGGGGGTTGTAGGGTTCGCTGAGAGATAAATATTGGTCAGGATACCCTACCTAAGACCCCTGCGATTGTCCACAGGATCTCTCACATCCTGACTCAAGAGTGAGAGTGCTACCAACTGAACGAGAGCTAACATCTGATAAAAGATAGGGTGCATGGAATTAGGTTATAGTTCATGTGGACAATAAACATCAACACATACCAATGGCCTATTTTGGCCAAGTTGTCATTTTATGTCATTCTGTGACACAAAATTGGGATAAAAATAAAGACAATTTATCCTTCAAAAAGTGACAAATAATCTCTGGCAACACTTACTCAGTATTTCACCAGCTCCTCCTGCCTCGCGAGTTTAATTTGTAGATTCTTTTAGGGTAATAGTCACGTGTTCCTCGCCAAGCGTTGCCCTTTCCTCTTGTCCGGTCAGGCTTGTTTCCTCCTGCTTTGTAATTCCTTCGTTTTGAGTTATGTTTTCTCTCACTCCAAACGGGTTTTCTCACTTTGAACCCACGGTTCTTCCTGTTACTTCTGCGATTTATCTAAATCAAAGTGTGTCATTTATATCTTTAGCTCAGGGAAAACATAATTGTCTTCATGTATGCAGTTGTTTTCAAAACAGAATGTTAACATTAAATACCCAAAGGACCCACCTCAGTGCTTACCATTCAGATCTTACTTACAGTCAAACCTATGAATTGTCCAGTTTCAGGCTTCAATGGTCCTGTCCTATGTAAACAGGTTTAAATCTGCCCAGATGGCAGTGTGTCAATTTAGCTCAGTTATACAGCTCCTTCCTGGTGAACTAAATAATCTTAGGATCTATCCCCCCTCCAGGAGCTGAGTATATAATCTAGCCTAACACTAAAGCCTGGCTCTGATTATTTATAGATTAAGTGAATGTGCAAAACTGTGGCAAATGGATTTCAATGTCTGATAATGAGAGGTCATCCACTTTGAGGCTAAAAAGGATAAAGCAGGAGACTTTCTGAATGTCTAGAAACTACTGGAGCTCCAAAGAGGCTTGGGGTCCAGGTACAGAGATCATTAAATGTCCTGAATATCCTGGTACAGGAAATACTCCCAAAGCCTAATTCTTTCGAGGACTAGAATACAAGGCGATAGAAATCATGCCTCAGCTTTACAAAGGGCTGGAGTTACTGTGTTTAGTTCTGGGCCCTATACCTTGGGAAGGATATACTGTCTTTGGAGGGAATGTGCAGTATCAATTAACTAGAATGATAGCTGAACTCCGAGGGTTCAATTACAAAAAGAGATTACTCAAACTAGTGATCTATTTCCTAGAATTTAGAAGGTTCAGGGATGATTTGAACCAACAGGGCAGATAAATTATTTCCACTGTCTAAGACTAGGGGGCAGAGTCTAAAAATGAGAACGAGACCTTTCAGGAGTGAATGTAGGAAACATTTCTTCACACAAGCATAGAACCATAGAAAAGTTACAGCACAGAAGGAGGCCATTCGGCCCATCTTGTCCATGCCAGCCCGAGGACACCCAGGTGCCCTTTCTAATCCCACCTTCCTGCACCCGGCCCATAGCCCTGCAGTTTACAGCACTTAAGGTGCAGATCCAGGTACTTTTTAAAAGAGTTTAGAGTTTCTGCCTCTACCACCAACTTGGGCAGCGAATTCCAGACACCCGCTAACCTCTGCATAAAATAGTTCTTCCTCATGTTCCCCCTACACCTTCTGCCACTTATCTTGAATCTATGTCCCCTGGTTCTAGAATTCTCCATCAAGGGAAACAATTTTATCCTGTCCACTCTATCTATTCCCCTCATAATTTTGTACACCTCAATCAATTCACCTCTCAACCTTCTTTGTTCCAAGGAAAATAACCCCAACCTATCCAATCTCTCCTCGTAGCTACACTTTTTTAACCCTGGCAACATTCTTGTAAACCTCCTCTGCACTCTCTCCAGAGCTATTACATCCTTCCTGTAATGTGGTGACCAGAACTGCACACAATACTCCAGTTGTGGCCTCACCAGTGTTTTATACAGTTCCAACAGTGGGAGAAGTTTGGAACTCTCTTCTGTAAACAGCTATTGATGCTTGATCAATTGCCAATCTTAAATCTGACATTGATTTATTTTTGTTATTGAATGGGTTTGGGGGATATGGGCAAAGGCAGTTAGAATGTATATCAGGCATAATCTCATGGGATGGTGGAACAGACTCGAGGGGCTTAATGGCCTCCTCCTGTTCCCACGTTCTTGTGCTTCCTAACAGCACTGTGGGTGTACCTACCCCACACGGACTGCAGTGGTTCAAGAAGGCAGCTCACCACCACCTTCTCAAGGGCAACTAGGGATGGAAAATAAATGGGGGCCCAGCCAGTAAAGTCCACATCCTGTGAATGAATAAAAATAAAAATAAAAACCTTCTGGGCTGGAGTTCCAAAGATCCACAACCCTTTGAGTGAAGAAATTTCTCCTCATCTCTGTCCTTAATTGTCGACCCCTTATCCTGAGACTGTGCTCCCATATTCTAGACTCCCCAGACAGGGGGATCAGTATCCACCTATCAAGTACCTTCAGAATCGTGTGTGTTTCAATGAGATCACCTCTCATTCCTCTAAACTCCTAAGTGTACAGGCCCAATTTCCACAGTCTCTCATCACAGCAAAGAAATCAACCCCGTCAACCTTCACTGCACTGCCTCCAATGCAATATTTCCTGCCTTATATATGGAGATCAAAACTGTGCACAATATTCCAGGCGTAATCTCACCAAAACCCTGTAAAATTGTAGCAAGACTTCCTTATTCTTATACTCCAAGCCCCTCGCAATAATTGTCAAAGAAATGGAAACCAGTGTAAACACCTTGGAGCCCTACAAAGTCCTGAACTCACACTACACTCCTTTAAGTCCTTTATGCATGGAGGCTGAAACTTGTGGCCATTGGGATTCTTTGATGCACATTAGACATAGCAAGTTGAAGAAAATGTAATTCAGGGTGGAGAAATGTGTATCGTGTTGTTTCTAGGAGCTCCCTTGTAACCATGTTAATTCCATGAGAGTCAGGAATGGAGATTGCCTCAGTAATATCAGTGAAGAATGTTGTACAAGCAATGCAGATAGTGGTTGGGACACTGCCTGCTCTCAGGGAATCAATGAAAGCCTGCATGGCTCTGAAAGTTGAGCTACATGAATAAATTTCTCCTGAAAGGTGCTCAATTTTTCATGCAAATCTTTCTGCTGCCAGGACTCTGCATTTGAAGAGGCTGAAAGTGTAACTCTCAGTGAGAAGTCACCACACTTCAACTGCTCAATCTTTCCTGCTGAGGTTTTGCACTGCACCATACTTATTGCCCTGGTCCTCAGGAACTTTCTGTATGAAATTCAAAAACAAAAACATTACCACCCTTTCGGTTTCCTCCGATGATTCGCTGCTTTCTGATGATGATGATGATGTTGTTGTGGATGCTGGAGTTATCGATGGAGTTGGTGTTGGAGTTGTTGTGGATGCTGGAGCTGGAGTTGGTGTTGGAGCTGGTGTGGATGCTGGAGCTATCGATGGTGTTGGTATTGAATTTGGTGAAACTGGCTCACTGCATTTGACTTCAACATTCTGGATCTTGCCAGCTTCAAATATGACCCAGCTCGTGCAAGTAGCACTTTTCTACAGGTTAGAGAGTGAGATTGTAATTCAGTAACAGCGCTCCAAACAGAGCGAATTTTGTAATAGTGAGTGAGTATCAACAGTGGAATATTGACCCAATGGTCACACACCTGAGTGCCAGGTCACACCATCGACTGTGTACACTTGCCCTTACAGTCACACTGGTGACTGTGTACACCTCCCATCCTGTAGCACCATCAGCTGTGTACATCTCCCTTACAGTCACACCATCGACAGTGTACACCCCTTACTGTAACACCATTGACTGTGCACACTTCCCTTACAGTCACACCATCGACTGTGTACTCCTCCCCTTACTGTAACACCATTGACTGTATCTGCTTCCCTTAAAGTCACACTATTGACTATGTACAGCTCCATTAGAGCCATACTGTCGACTGTGTACTCCTCCCTTACTATCACACTATTGACTGTTTACTCCTCCCTTAGTCACACCATCAACAGTGTACATTTACCCTTACTGTAACACCACTGACTGTGTCTACCTCCCTTACCGTCACACCATCGATTGTAAACATCTCCCTTACAGTCACACCATCGACGGTGTACACCCTTTACTGTAACACCATCGACTGTGCAAACCTCCCTTACAGTCACACCATCGACTGTGTATACCTCCCCTTACTGTAACACTATTGGCTGTGTCTACCTCCCTTACCGTCACACCATCGATTGTGTACACCTCCCTTACAGTCACACCATCAACAGTGTATACCCCTTACTGTAACACCATCGACTGTGCAAACCTCCCTTCAAGTCATATCATTGACTGTTTACACCACCTCCCTTACAGCCAACCCATTAACTATGTGCAGCTCCCTTACAGTCACACCATAGAGCCTGTACCCTAACCACATAAATTTGTGCTTAATCTACCACTCCCTGACTTCTTACTCATGGTGAACTTTAGGGTGTTTTGCTCTCAGAGAAGCTTAAAAATCATCCTCCAAACCATAATATCACCTACCTGCATTATCCCTACCATTGCTGAAACTTTATTCCTATTTCCTCACTTCCAGATTCAACTCCATCAATGCTTGACTTGCTGGCCTACAGAAGCACCAACTGGCCAAGATCCCATTGCCTCCATCTTGTACCGTGTGTGGCGTTGCCCTGGATAACCTTCCCATCCTCCAGTGTATCGCTCTGAATATCGTTTTTTCTCATTTGTAAATCCCTCCATTGTCTTTCTCCATGTTGTATCTCCAACTACCTGCAGCCTCACATCCTGGGCAGCACCTCCCACTGGCTCTCATCCACTGTCGCAGCTCTTATCTAACTATTTCACTATCAGGAGTAGAGCTATTCTGTCCTGTACTTTGGAGTCCTCTTCCCAAACTCTTACGTCTTGCTTCATCTTCCCCCATCTATAAACACCCTCTCAAAACCTTCCTCCTCAGGGATTTTGAAAAGATGTGAGGCTTTTAAAATCAGTGCCCTAGGAGGATAGGGGGGTTGCTATGAATATCAGTGGTGATGTGTGACTGGGACTTGGTACAGGATGGAAGTGGTTGAGATTTGGGTGACTACCTAACATTACTCGGGGGGAAAACAAGACAATTCCTTCTCAACATCACAGAGACAGGAACATCCAGCGTACAACAAGGGCAGGGATGCATTGTACACTACAGTTTCTGAAGAATGCTTTCACACATGAGAGGATAGTAAAAATGGTCCCCTTCAATAAAACAAAACTTTGCAATTATTTAAGAAATTACATTAAAGATAGACTGGAAATAATGCCAAAAATGTAGTTGGGTGCTTTATTGGATTTTGCTATATGGGGGCTAGTGATAGCTATCAACCAGGAAGCTTTGTGTTATATATCATTTTCCCCTCACTGTTGCTCAATACATTCACTACTCTCCAGATGCGGCTAATTGCAAATCCAAATATGACAAATTCCATTTCTGATTAGTAAATTAAAAATGAGTGAGAAGACAAGGTCAAACAAGTTCCTTGGGCAGCTATTCATATTCACACAATGTATGTACATAATATTGTAGCATTTTTTGTGCATTGATTGAAAAGATAGTAAGATAAAATGTAGTGTTTTGGATCATTGGGAGTATTTTACCTCCTCAGTTATTGGTACAAATAGATGTTTGTTAATAAATGTGCACATTGGCCTTCTCAAGTGAAAGTTTATTTTTTTCGACTAAAGTTAATGCAGGTGGCTAAAACAATGTAGCCCTGACCAAACCTGTGGCTAGTCAATGGTTTCTATTTGCAACACTGTACTAAAGCCTCCAGTCCCCATTTTCATTACAATCGAGAAAGGAGTGAGAAATGTTAATACTTACAGCATCTGGGAGAGATTTCAGCCGACACGCTGCTCGATCATTTTTGGCATCTTGGCGCCGTGTGGTTTCCTGGACATCAAATATTAAGTCTACCTGGAGCAAATGCTCTCCTTTAGGAATAATCTGATAGGAAGAGTTAGATTTGTGTCATTTAAAGGAGACACATTGACAAGAGTTTGGGATAACATGTAGAAATAATGACACAGTGCCAGACAGAAAGTGTTGGAACTTTCCATGTATCGTGTTAGGAACTGGGAGAATGTTTGGAATTATTGTGACGATCAATCTCCTGCACATTGCACTGGGAAAATCAGAGAATTTGTCCCTTCTCTTACCTGCCTTTGTGTTGTCATTTCTCTCTCCCTCTGCCCATAACTTTTATTATTGCTTCTTTTTCTGTCTTCAATTTTCTCTACATGATTATTTTCAATCTTTTTATAGTGCTATCGTTTCATGCAGTAACATTTTTAAGATGTTAAATAAATAAAATTCATACCCTGAATGAAAATGTGTTTCTAAGTCAGAGTCAAACAAGGGAAATGGGTTTTGTGACACTCACGGCATTTACGTTACACCTGGTCTTAGTGAAGTTACAGTCAGTTGTAGACCTTCCATTCCACTTTTTAAGTGAAGCAGTTAGTGCCTCGGAAACCACAGGAAAGTCCCAGTTTTCACACGTTTGTTCTAAATCCAAAAGCAAAGCGATTTGCAGATCAATATATTTTCAATTCATCTTGACATGAACCGACACTGGCTGCTCATCATCAGAAAAAATATTATGACAATAACTTTAAACAGTGCTTACCAGAACCATAGAGGGTTTGGACTGCAGCAAGGGTGAAGAGAATAATCTTCATCCTGGATGTTGTGGACTAAGGTCCCCCCTTTCTCTTTGCCTGTTTTTGGGTTGTATTCCGTGTTTATATACTTCAGGTCATACAAGTCATTGTAGGTTAGTGAGCAGTGATGTAATCAGACCACAATAACTATGCCAGCTTGCCTCCCTTTGCTTACTCTGTGGGTGTCACAGTTCAGACAATTAAACACTTCCAATAAGTAGAATTTGTTGCTATACTTCATTTATGGTAATTCCTTCAAATGTCATATTTCATCAACCCTTTTCAAAATGGTACATGTTGTGATTCCCTAAATGTAGTGAAACAGTCTTTGCGTGGCACTGTAAGATATAATTAAGGCAATAAGTTGTCACACAAAATGAGCACCGTAACCATTTAATGATTGAATCAGGAAACGTTCCTGAAGATGGGAAAGCTACTGGCCGAAACGATGTTGTTAAGAGAAGGGTTATGGGACATTCCTTTGTATTGGTGTTCTTTGGAACTAACTGGACAGATGTATGGATTATAAACTTGACAAAAGATAACTTGTTAAAGAGAATTCACCTATCACGAATTGGAGGTCATGTTCAACTAAAATGGATTTTCTGAGGACATTATTGACCTGGTCATTTGAGACTGACAATGTACTTGGGTTTTCATAAGTTATAGCGAGGGAAGTTATGGAGGTGGAGCAGTCTTGTGATTTAATCAATGCCTGTTCCTCTATTTGAGAATAAAACACACTTCAACATTCATTTAACCACAAACTCACCAATCACGCTCAAAATCTTTGCTCCTTTTCGGTAGAAATACACACATCTCTATTCATGGGTCAGTAGGTGCAGGGACTGTTGCTTAGGGAAGTTGGTTCTAGTATTATTATAAAGACGCCACAGACAAAGCTTTATTTTTCACCAATTACCAAATATGCCATGTGGGTAGAACAAAGAACTCTTTAAAGAGGAGCCAATCTGTTAACCAAGTCAGTTTTCCTGGCACTGATCCAAACCACATTACTGCAAACATTTAAAGCAAGCTTTTTTTAATTGTTTTATTTGGCCACTTGTACTGTTCCTGCATCAAGCAACAATAAACACATCATATTTTGCGAATGATGCCAGTTGTCATGTGACTTCCGAAGACTCGCTGATTATCCTTGACGTTCTTCCCACGGCAGTATTTCCGACCGAAGGCTCAGTGAAGGTTTGTTCAAGGTGTTTGAGATCCTGAAGAGTTTAGATAGAGCAGACAAAGAGGAGTGGTTTCCCAATGGCTGAAGGATCAACAATCAGAGGCCACAGCTTTAAAGGGATTGGGGAAAACTTTCTTATGCAGCATTAAAAAGGATTTTGGAGTGCACAACCTCACCCAAAGCTGGATGGGGCTGTGGAAACGAATTCCATAGGAGCTTTCAAAAGGGAATTGGATAAACACTTGAAGCTGAAAAATGCAGGGCTTGGGGGCAAAGAGTGGAGAGAGTGGTTCTGATAAGATTGCTCTCCAAAAGAGCCGGACTCAAGGAACTGAATGGCCCCCTTCGGTGTTCAACTGTTTCATAATTCACTCAACCTCCTTCCTGACCTCCAGTTCAACATTTGAATTTGGGACCAAGAAAGATAGCTAGGTGTTCAAGACAAAAAACTTAAACTTAACATGAATCAAACCCTTGGTCCAGATGGACTGTATGTTACAAGGAGTGAGAGAAGGGACAGCAGATGAGCTCTTACACATGCCTGATATAAAATGCTAGGAATGCTCAGTGGTCATGCAGCAGCTGTGTTATTGAACAAGTGGAACTTACTGAAGCACAAGGTATGAGCAGTGGAGCTTTGAACAAGTTGCTGTGGAATGGGGAGTCAGGATAGCAGGCCTTTCAGGAGAATGATGGAATCATGGGGCCAAAATGTTATCAGTCAATTGGGCAAAGCGGTTGTAATCCATTGCTGAGCAGAGCCAGTTCGATTGGAGGTAACCAGCACACAAGCAAGAGAAGCTGCATTGGATCACCCAAGTCTGTCAAAAGTGAATCAGAAACATTCACGGTGAAGGAAATGGAACATCAGCCAAGGGAATGGGGTGCAAGATTCACCAGTGCTGCTTCAGAGCCATCACTGGGCTCCCCCATGTCCAAGGAATCACTGACTGTACACGTGTGCACAGGGACATTAGGAGAAGGAGCAGGGGTAGGACATTCAGCCCCTTGAGCAACACTGTCACTTAATAAGATCATGGCTGATCTGATAGTAACCTCAAATCTGCATCCCACCTAGCCCCGATAACCTATCACCCCCTTCCCTACCAAGAATCCATCCACCTCTACCTTAAAAAATATTCAAAGACTCTGCTTCCACCTGGGGAACAGAGTTCCAAAGACTCACAACCCCAGAGAGAAAAAATTTCACCTCATCTCCGTCTTAAATGGGTGACCCCTTATTTTTAAACAGTGACCCCTAGTTCTAGATTCTCCCACAAGAGGAAACATCCTCTCCACATCCAACCTGTCAAGATTCCTCAGGATCTTATATGTTTCAATCAAGTTGCCTCTTACTCTTCTAAACTCCAGCGGATACAAGCCTAGTCTGTCCAACCTTTCCTCATAAGACACCCCACCCATTCCAGGTATTAGCCTGGTAAGCCTTCTCTGAACTGCTTCCAACACATTAACATCCTTCCTTAAATAAGGTGACCAATACTGTACATGGTACTCCAGATGTGGTCTCAATCGTGCTCCGTATAACTGAAGCATAACCTCCCTACTTTTGTGATCAATTCCCCTTACAATAAACGATAACATTCTATTAGCTTTCCTAATTACTTGCTGTACCTGCATACTAACCTTTTGTGATTCATGCCCTAAGACACCCAGATCCCTCTGCATTTCAGAGCTCTGCAATCTCTCACCATTTAGATAATAAACTTCTGTTTGATTCTTCCTGCCAAAATGGACGAATTCACATTTTCCCATTTTATATTCCATTTGTCAGATCTCTGTCCACTCACCTAACCTATCTATATCTTTTTGTAGCCTCCTTATGCCCTCTTCACAAATTACTTTCCTACCTATCTTTGTGTCATCAGCAAATTTGGCATCCATCCCATCCATCCCTTCATCCAAGTCATTGATATAAATTGTAAACAGTTGAGGTCCCAGCGCTGATCCCTGTGACACACCACTTGTTACACCCTGCCAATCTGAAATAGGCCCATTTATGCCTACTCTCTGCTTCCTGTTAGCTGGACAATCTTCTATCCATGCCAATATGTTACCCCCGATACCATAAGCTTTTATTTTCTACAATGACTTTTGATGGGCACTTTATCAAATGCCTTCTGGAAATCTAAGTACAGTACATCCACCAGTTCCCCTTTATCCACAGCACATGTTACTTTCTCAAAGAGCTCCAATAAGTTGGTTAAACATGATTTCCCTTTCACAAAACCATGTTGACTCTGCCTGATTACCTTGAATTTATACAAGTGCCCTGCTATAGCTTCTTTAATAATAGCTTCTAACATTTCCCTTATGACAGATGTTAATCTAACTGACCTATACTCTCCCACTTTCTGTCTCTTTCCTTTTTTGAATAATAGAGTTACATTTGCTATTTTCCAATCTACTGGGACCTTCCCTGAATCAAGGGAGTTTCAGAAAATTAAAACTAATGCATCGCCTATCTCACTAGCCACTTCTTTCAAGGCCCTAGGATGAAGTTGATCAGGACCCAGGGATTCGTCAGCCCGCAGCTCCAACAATTTACTCAGTATCACGTCCCTAGTGATTGTAATTTTCCAGAGTTCAGCACTCCATTCCATTTCCTAATTCACAGCTATTTATGGGATGCTATTTGTATCCTCTATAGAGAAGGCAGATGCAAAACATCTGTTCAATTTATCTGCCATTTCCTTACTGTCCATCATTAATTCCCCAGACCCACTTTCGAAAGGACCAACGCTCACTTAGTTGACTCTTTTCTTTTTAAAATATCGATAGAAACTTGTACTATCCACCTTTATTTTGTTACCTAGCTTTCTCTCATACTCTAATTTTTCCCTCCTTATTAATCTTTTTGTCATTTGTTGCTGTTCTTTATATCCTGTCCAATCTTCTGACCGGTCACCCGTCTTTGCGCAAGTATATACTTTTTCTTTAAGTTTGATATTGTCTTTAACTTTTTTGGTTAATCGCACATGGTGGGTCCTCCCCTTGGAATTTGTATTTCTCATTGGAATGTATCGATTCTGTGTATTCTGAAATATCCCCTTAAATGCCACTGCATCTCTATTGATCTAGCCCTCAACCTCTTTTGCCAGTTGACTTTTGCTAGTTCTGCTTTCATGCCTCATAATTACCTTTAGTTAAGTTTAATATACTAACCCTGGACCCACTCTTCGCTCCCTCAAACTGAATGTGAAATTCAAGCATATTATGATCACTGCTACCTAGGGGCACCTTCACTATGAGGTCTGTAGGGGGTGGTGTGTGTATCAGCTTCACCTCTGACTTCTGAGGGGTCCGAATCGTTCCCACTCCCTGGGTTCTAGACCTTGGACTTATTTGGGGGTTGTGACAAAGTGCAGCAGACAACTGGTTTTGGTGCAAGAACAAAACTGTGTTTATTGAAGTCACAAATGAACTTATAACATTAGGATTACACTGAGATTATACAGACCTACAAAGTACACTTAGTTAAGAATGGGGAACACACGGCATAACGAGGGAAAATCACGCTACTAATCCCCTTACCCTTGTCCCACCCCCAAAACCAAACTAAATTGAACTAGGAGAGGTCAGGTCTGCACAGTGTGAAAGATAAGTCGCAGGGCTGAGCAGGGGAGGAGGGCAAGAGGGATGAGTGCACACTTCACACATGCACACTAGTGTCCATCTCAAAACCTCCCTGAAGCACAGAGCTGCCTCAGGGCAATGAAGAGTTTTCAAAAATAGATATATATTTATTAAACATTATAAAACAGAGTCACATGAGTAGGGGCATGTTATAAAGGAAATTTAAAATATTTATTCCATTTTTATTTGACCTTGGAAACCTCATCCCGCCTGTGGATGAGGTTTCCAAAAATGTGCAAGGCCACTTGGCCTTTTCGCCTGCCCTCCAACGATAAGGTTGGACGGGCAACGGGAAATTTGTTTCAATGACCCTGTTAATGGCCCTAACAGGCCTTTTAATTGTCGACTCCGGCGCGCGCCCACCGACTGAGAAATTGCGCGACTGCGGGATACGTCGGGACACTCGCCTGACGTCAACACGTGTCATTTTACCCTGGAATGGGTCGGGTCCATGTCCGCCCGCTGAGGGACAAATTCTGCCCTTCATCTACCCTCCCTTTGCCCATCAGATTTTCACTGTCTATATTCAGATTAAACTTCACTCATGATTATCACCAAACCTTTCGGACAAGCTCCCATTATTTCTTCCTTTATACTCTGTCCTACTGTGTGGTTACCGTTAAGGGGCTTGTACACCACTCCCACAAGTGACTCCTTGCCTTTATCATTCCTCATCAAAACCCCAAACCACTTCTACTTCCTGGTTTCCTGAACTTAGGTCATCCCTCTTTAATGTGCTAATACCAGCGTTAATTAACAGAGCTACCCCTCTACCTTTTCCTAACTTCCTGTCCTTCCTAAATATCATGCACCTTCAATATTCAGATCCCAACCTATGTCACCCTGCAGCCATGTCTCTGTAACTTATTTATTTCTATTGGTGATGTCAGTTCATCAGCCCCTCAGACAACGAGGATGAGGAGGAAACTGAAGAGGAGAAGCAGCATCCAGGCCAGTCTGCAGGACCACGTGGAGGGCCTCAAGACTGAGGTGCTGGGGAGGCTCGGGAACCTCTCACCCTGAGGCATTTCTGCTAAACTATATAGTCAGTCATCAGGTCTACCAAAGATCCTCGCTGTTGGCTCATTATAATTTCAACCACCGTCCGCTGACAGCCTTGGATCAGTCAGTGTCTAGTACATTGAGAATGGTCATTCCCATCAGCACACACACCCTCATCAACTCCAGGCAGCCCCTGCCTCATGACCCACCACACACACACACGTCTGGTTATGGTCACCTTCAGTGCATTCAGACAGTCCTAAGCCCTAACAGTAACATTTCACATAAGCACCCTAAAACATGGTGTCTAATCAAGCTCATCTTACAACAGTGATTCCCAAATGCACTGAGTATGTTTTTAAAATTCTTTTTCAGCTCCTCTGATGTGTTGCTCCATTTTCTCAGCCGGCAGAGATGGAGACAGGTTACAGAAATTCCTGCCCTGTTGCCAGGGGTGACCGAGGTAACCGTTAGCTGATAGGCTGAGACCTTGAGGGATTGGCATTCTGAGGGATCCCTGAGCAGTTGCAGGTTCATCCTCTGCCACAACACATCCTGAGGCACTGGTGTCACAGACACATGGGCAGGGGAGCTGCTGTCGCTATCAGGACCACCCTGAGAAGAGACAGATGCAGAAAGTGTCAGGAGTCATAAAGACTCCATCGCAGACACACTTGTACCTCTCTGGTTGCCAAGAGAGAGGGGAAGCTGTGAAGGCTCCAGGTACCTCGTCCTCCTCTCATCTTGACATTCGTGCATGGAGCGCGGGAAAATGACAGGCAGGTCTATATGGAGCTCAGGAAAATGACAGGCAGGTCTATATGGAGCTCAGGGAATGACAGGCAGGTCTATATGGAGCTGAGGGAAATGACAGGCAGGTCTATATGGAGCTGAGGGAAATGACAGGCAGGTCTATATGGAGCTCAGGGAATGGCAGGCAGGTCTATATGGAGCTCGGGGAATGACAGGCAGGTCTATATGGAGCTCAGGGAATGACAGGTAGGTCCAAATGGAACTCAGGGAATGGCTGGCTGGTCTATATGGAGCTTGGGGAAATTGGAGTCATGTCTGTAAGCATCTCCACTCTCCACTGGCTGGTCTGCTGCATGGGACTCTTCACCGAGGAGCCAATCACTTGTTGGAGACGGCCATCCACACAGTCACTCGGGAGATTGCAGCACCCATAGCCTGGATGGACTTCTCCACTGTCGGAGCCTTCGCCTGCATATCCTCTGCAATCACTGTCGAACCTTCCCGGACCCCGCACTGACCTCGCAGCATGTACCACCTCACAGACCCCATTATTAGCCTGGAGTTCAGCATGAGCCTGTCCTCCCCCACTCCTTGTGGTGACAGGGACCCAGGCTGTCACAGTCTCCAACATCTGCTTCTCCTGCTTGTCTCCTGCTCTTACCGGGTTTAGATCCCAATTGGGAAAGTCATGCACGTGACCACCGAGGTCACTGTTTCTGACCTGGTGCAGGGTCCAGGACAAGGATATGATGCTGCACCTCATGAAATCCCCTCCTCCTCCTCAGAGATGGGCAGGAGAGCCCAGGCATATTGTCAGGATGGGCCGTTGATGCATCTGTGGGAGAAATCAGCAAGGTCAGGGCTGTGCGACCCTCCAGGCTGAAGCAGACAGAGATTGCAGCATCTCACACACACACACACGTCTGCAGCTTGTGCATGTGACACATAATGATGCTGGCTGTTTCCCCTAACCCCACCGATCACCCCCCACCTAACAATCCACCACCTAACCCCCTCACCCATCACCATGGAAACTCACCCTTCACAAGCAGAGCTCTGGCTACCTCCGCCGATGGACACTGTCGTCTGTGTTCTGCCTGATCTAGAGGCTCTTCCTCCAAGGCAGTGAGGATAGTTCAACTGAGGAGATTGGCCCAAGCCCTCT
This sequence comes from Cetorhinus maximus, assembly GCF_964194155.1. Taxonomy (NCBI): domain Eukaryota; kingdom Metazoa; phylum Chordata; class Chondrichthyes; order Lamniformes; family Cetorhinidae; genus Cetorhinus; species Cetorhinus maximus. The sequence continues at coordinate 29,266 of NW_027597204.1, read as the reverse complement.
CCTGGCTATTCTAGGCCCTCTTCTCCTGCAAAGACAAATGGGAGAATTTGATTCCTCTGAGATTCCTCTGAGATTCCTCTGACTTCAGAGAGCATCCCTTTAGTGCACCCTTCTTAAGGGCAATTAGGGATGGGCAAAAATGCTGGTCTAGCCAGCAATGCCTACATCCCATGAAAGAATAAAAAGCCCCACTGCATCCTCTGGGGCTGCGCCATGTAAGTTGCATTGATCCACCCGCAGCACCTAGGCACCTGTCTGCTGTGCCAGGCATTCCTTCCTAATATTCAGCACCATTCGCGACTCCTTAGATACTGAAGCAGTCCGTGTCCAAATGCAGCAAGACCTGGACAATATCCAGGCTTGGGCTGACAAGTAGCAAGTAACATTCACGCCACACAAGTGCCAGGCAATGACCATCTCCCACAAGAGAGAATCTAACCATCGCCCCTTGACATTCAATGGCATTACTGTTACGGCACAGTTGATGGTAAATGCTGAGTTGCTCAAATCTCAAAGGGAAAGTTGCCACAACTTGTTTTGCAATTTGTATAACTTTTGAGATGTATGCCTTGAATTCAGCCTTTGAACCACCAAGTCTTATAGGTTTTTACAAAACTAGATTAAATATTTATGAATCAGAGAAATGATTTTGAGCACATACATATGTTTACAAATTGCTATTCTAATAGCTTCTAAATCCCCTACTTACTCTGACTCCCAGTTACACTTTCGTTAAGGCAACAGGGAATTATAGACCAGTCAGCCTGACGTCGGTAGTGGGGAAAATTCTAGAGTCCATTATAAAAGGTTTAATAGCTGAGCACGTGGAAAACAGTGGCAGAATCGGACAGAGTCAGCATGGATTTATGAAAGGGAAATCATGCTTGACAAATCTACTGGAATTTTTTGAGGATGTAACTAGTAGAGCTGATGAGGGGGAGCCAGTGGATGTGGTTTATTTGGACTTTCAGAAACCTTTCGACAAAGTCCCACATAAGAGACTAGCGTGTAAAATTAAAGCACATGGGATTGGGGGTAGTGTATTGAGATGGATAGAAAACTGGTTGGCAGACAGGAAACAAAGAGTAGGAATAAATGGGCCTTTTTCTGAATGGCAGGCAGTGACTAGTGGGGTACCGCAGGGATCGGTGCTGGGACCCCAGCTATTCAAAATATATATTAATGATTTAGATGAGGGAACTAAATGTTATATCTCCAAATTTGCAGATGACACAAAGCTGGGTGGGAGGGTGAGCTGTGAGGAGGATGCAGAGCTGCTTCAGTGTGAATTGGACAAGCTGAGTGAATGGGCAAATGCATGGCAGATGCAGTATAATGTGGATAAATGTGAGGTTATACACTTTGGTAGCAAAAACAGGAAGGCAGATTATTATCTGAATGGTTATAAATTGAGAGAGGGGAATGTGCAACGAGACCTGGGTGTCCTTGTACACCATCGCTGAAGGTAAGCATGAAGGTGCAGCAGGCGGTAAAGAAGGCAAATGGTATGTTGGCCTTCATAGTGAGAAGATTCAAGTACAGGGGCAGGGATGTCTTGCTGCAATTATACAGGGCCTTGGTGAGACCACGCCTGGGATATTTTGTGCAGTTTTGGTCTCCTTATCTGAGGAAGGATGTTCTTGCTATAGAGGGAGTGCAGCGAAGGTTTACCAGACTGATTCCTGGGATGGTGGGACTGACATATGAGGAGAGATTGACTCGGTTAGGATTATATTCGCTGGAATTCAGAAGGATGAGGGGGGACTCTCATAGAAACCTATAAAATTCTAAGCAGGGAAGATGCAGGAAGGATGTTCCCGATGGTGGGGGAGTCCAGAACCAGGGGTCACAGTCTGAGGATACGGGTAGACCATTTAGGACTGAGATGAGGAGAAATTTCTTCACCCAGAGAGTGGTGAGCCTGTGGAATTCGTTACCACAGAAAGTAGTTGAGGCCAAAACATCGCATGTTTTCGAGGAGTTAGATATAACTCTTGGGGCGAAAGGGATCAAAGGGTATGGGGAGAAAGCGGGAGCAGGCTATTGAGCTGGATGATCAGCCATGATCATAATGAATGGCGGAACAGGCTCGAAGGGCCGAATGGCCTACGCCTGTTCCTGGTTTCTATGTTTCTATGGCCAGGGTTTCCCCCTCGGTGATTTGGGGGTTCGCCGGGGGGAAAATGACGCGGGATGATGTCGGGAGGAATCCCCGATGTCATCCCGGTCCATTTAAATATTGAGGAAGGCGGGCGGACAGCGAAATCAGCTGTGCGCCCGCTGACCTGTCAACGGCCAATTGAGGCCATCGACAGGCTAGTTAAAGTAATTAAAGACCCTGCCCGTCCAACCTTAAGGCTGTCAGGCAGGCCAGGAGCCCCAGCGGGCTCTAGATTATTGATGAAACCTCATCCACTGACGGGATGAAGATTCATCTCCGTATTGTAAAAAATTAATAAAGTTTATGTGGTCTTTATTAACATGTCCCATCTCGTGTGACATTTTTGTATTTGTAAAGTTTTTGGGACTGTCCCTGGTCTCCCTGAGACAGGACTTTGCCTCAGGGAGCAGAGTGTGTGAAAGAGCGCACTCTGACAGCTGGGGATTCCCTCTCCCCCCCACCCCCGCACAGGAAGTGCATAGCGCTACCTGTCAGGCAGGCCGCTGGGTGGGCCTTAATTGACCCGCCCACTCAAAATGGCGGCAGGCCCCGTTTTGGTGGCGGGGGTCAGCTGTCCACCTGCTGCCAAGCCGATGGGACCCGCTCGCCATCCGAGGACACAATTTTGCCCAATGTTTCATTTTTCATTCCAAACCGAACGACTCTAAACTGAGATAGTCCACCTGGTGTCACAAAAGCAGATATCTCCCTTGCTCTCTCCGATAATGGTACTTGTCAATATTCTTTTAGCAAATCAATCTTTGTAATAAATTTTGATTGTCCCACTTTCCCAATACAATATTCCAACCATGGTATAGGATATGAATCCACTTTTGTCACCACATTCACCTTTCGATAGTCCACACACCATCTTCATGTTCCATCCGGTTTTGGTACCTGTACAACAGGCAAACTCCAGTCACTGCAACTAGGCTCAATGATGTAATTTTGAAGCATGAACTTGTTTTCTTTCTGTTCTTGTGATAACTTTGCTGGATTTAATCTATAAGGATGTTGCCTTAGCAAAGATGAAACATCTACAGACACATTATGTACAGCTAAATCTGTCCTTCGCAGCTTATTTCCACAAATATCTTTGTCTGAGCGCTACATTTTTTCCAAATCACTTGTCTGGAAGGTAATTCAATATTACAATTAAATTTTCAAGTACCTCATCTTTATGCAATTCGATTCAATTTGAGAATCCTGGAAGGAGATGTTCCCGGAGGGAGGACATGCAGGAAATCATTGCTGAACTGGGGGCTACCCAGGTTCTACTCTCTGCCATGGCTATGCATCTGCTAATGTGCCTGTGGGTTTGGTGGCTCTTACTGGGGTGGTCCAAGGTGGGTTTCTTCCCAGTGGGGGAAGGATGCCAAGTAGGTTTTCTTGGTGTTTATGGGGCTTGTCTGAGGCACCCAGAAGGTTCCAATCTGCTGTTGCATTGTGCCTTCCTCTCCTCCCTTTCTCCTTCCTACCACAGATCCAAAGGTTGTTCCAATGCTGACGCTTCAGCTCCTTTCAGTGCTACCATTTTGGATGCTGCCAATCCTTTAAACTGGCTGCCAGCGCCAACAGCTCGCTACCCATCCCCAAGACCACTGATCCTCCCGCTGGCACACCTCCATTCACTGGCACTGAGCAGCCACTACTTTGCCAGCCTGGCTCTCAATCACTGCAGGAGCAGAGGTCAGAACGAGGGAGCCCTCGCCATCCACACCCTCTGCTACTGCCGTGACCCTGCTGTGCCGCAAACTACCAGCGATCAACTCCCAGTATCAGCTCTGATAAATACTGCACGAATATTTTATGGCAGAAACAAGTGAGAAAAGAATCCTGAGCAGAAATTCCTCCAAATGCTAAATTTGTCCCACAAAGTGATGTCCTAAATCCAGCAATTTTACCCATGCAGCTTGGGATGAGAGTAGCCCAGGGGTATCGGGAGTGTGTGTGTGTGAGAATCTTCATGCACAGCGGTGGGAAGTGCAAGATTCAGGAATACAAAGACTTTGAAACAGCTTTAAGATAGCAAACACTGAGCGCCAAACACTGTAATTTGGAATCATGACGCAGATGAATGTTGTGGCCTACCATAACAGGCCTGACAACACTTCATACAACATATTATTTTCCCCTAGAGGGGAAGTAACAGAAATATGAATGATATGAATGAAATGAGCAGCTTCATCAAGGATGTGGTTTAAAGGTTGATACTCTGGATTTTTATGGACACTTAGATATCAGTCAAACTATCAATGCTCATTGGTACAGAACTTGTGTTCACCTGTGAGGCAAGTCAACAATGCCTCAGCCTGACTGACATGGCCCAAAACCCACAACACAGTTCGAACCGGCTTGTTTTATGACTGCTGCCCTGCCTGGGGTCCAAGTGTTTCACCTCTTCATCCAAAGCAAAGCCTTTTCCTTTGGATGTTTCCAATTAAGGCAGAAATATTTGGGAGCGGTTTTCAAATCTCTGTTGATGCCATAACCTGTTACGACAGGTCGCATGTTTCTAGAGAAGGTGGTAGTCAGCGCAAGAATGTTCTGATGATTTGTGTATTGCTTGATAAATGATGCTGCTAATCATGGGCCTGAAGCTCCTGGCTGGCATGTGGGGGCAGGGCCCACTCGCCGATGTGTAAAATGCTGCGCGGTGATGTTGGGCGTGTGTCCCGACCTCACCGCGCGTCATTCCGACCTTCAGTTCGGCGGGCGGGCACCCGGGTCAGCTGTGAACCCACCGAGCTGTCAGAGGCCTGTTAAGGCCATTTAAAAACTAATTAAACTGATTCTCAGGGCCGCCTGTCCAACCTTAAGGTTAGCGGCAGGCGAAGAGCCCAGGCGGCCTTCGCATTTATCATCAAACCTCATCCACGGGCGGGATGAGGCTTCATGAAGGGTTTATAAATCAAATAACTGTTTTTATTAAAGTTCATTGACATGTCCCAACTCTTGTGACACTGTCACATGAGGGGATATGTCTAAATAATTTAATTTTTTTTATTTTAAACATGTTTTGAACGGAACTTAATCTCCCCGAGGAAGCTCCATGCCTCAGGGTGATTTCTACACTCTCTCACGCACATGCACGGCAGAATGCAGGCCCCGACTCTCCCTCTTCTCCCCCCCCGGCCCGCACAGGGAGCGCTCAGTGCTTCCGGGTGCCTGTCACACTGGGTGGGCCTTAATTGGTCCACCCACGTAAAATGGCGGCACGCGGCCGATTGCAGGCAGCGATCAGCTCCACGCCCGCCCGCGCCTGCTCCTGTCTGGCCCACCCGGTGGGGAGAAAATTCTCCCCAATGCATTTAGTGAGGTGGCCAGCCCTCAGGCTGTAAGAGTTCAGGGTAGTAGGTGTGTAGCCATCTGGAAGAGCAGGAAGTGCAGGAATCTTCTGGGCGCGTGCCACTCTCAAACAGGAACTCAGTCACGGAGACTGCTGGCAATGACACCACCCTGAGCTGTTAATTGTATAAATTAAGGCTCTGTCTACAGATGTGGGGGAAGATCATTGGCTAATGGCTTGTGCACATATAAAGAGACACGAGGAACTATATATATGTAAAGTCTCACTTTGTGAATACATCTAAAACTGAATTAAAATCGCATTCTGGCCTCCTCCTTCTTTACCAACTGGCTGTGGTACCAATGGGAAAGGGGCTGCACAGGAGTGAACAGCAAATGATAGAAATGCAGTTGCTATAGGAGATTCCATAGTCAAGGAGACAGGTAGATATTCCTGTAAACACCATCACGAGTCCGCGTGGTCACCTTTCTGGTGTCGGGGTAAAGGGCATCACAGGGAAGGTGCAGAATATTCTGCAAGGGGAAGAGAGACAGCTGGAAGTTGTGGTACATGTTGGTACCAATGACATAGAGAGGTCAGGCCTCGAGGGCCCTACAGTCAGATGTTCAGGGATTAGGGAGGAAGTTAAAAGGTAGGACCTCAAAGATAGTAATCCCTGGATTACTCCCAGTGCCAGGCGTTGCCAGGGAGAAATAGGAAGATAGGGTGGATCAATGTATGGCTTGAAGCATGATGTAGGAGGGAGGGTCTCAGATTCTTGGGCATTGGGACCAGTCCTGGGCAGGAGCTGCCTTTCCAATTAGGAACAGCTTGCACCCCAACAGGCCAGGCACCGATGTCCACAAGGGGAGGTTCACCAGTGTGGCTGGAAAGGATTTAAATGTAAGTAGCAGGGGGGCTAGGCACCAGCATATAGAAGTACAAACAGAGGGATAAGGTACACAAAGTGAGAGCCTTGGGCAGTACTGGATAAGGAAGAAGCACCATATTTGATAGGAGCAGACTAGGAAAGACTACGGGGGATACAGAGACAGGATTACAGTGCGTATATGTAAATGCACAAAGTGTAGTGAATAATGTTGGTTAGCTACAAGCACAAGTGGCCATGCGGGATTACAATGTCGTGGTAATAATGGAGAAGTTTGAGTTAATTTAGGAAAGCCAACCTGAATTTGGAAAAAATGCAGATCATGCTCGACTAATCTAATTGAATTATTTGATGAGGTAACAGAGAGGATTGAGGGGGGGGATACAGTGGATATTGCTCATTTGAATTTTCAGAACGCTTTTTGACAAAGGGCCACATGAAAGATTGGTTAACTAAAGTGAGGCTTATGGAATAGGGAGGTTAACATCAGTTTGGATAAATAATTGGTCGAAGGGCAGAGAAGAGTGGGTCATGGTAAATCCTGTTGTTTCAGGCCAGAGGGTGATAGGCAGTGGTTCACTGGCCTGATTCCAGGCAGTGGGGTATTTTCCCATGAGGTGAAACGGGTGGCCTGGATAACAGGAGTGGGCAGGGTCAGGGTGGGAATGTTAACTGGCGTGGGTTCAGAGGTGAAAGAAGGCAGGCGGAGGTCATGGTTATAGACACAAGGCCTAACAGGGAGGCTCAAGGCTGACATAGGGGAGAGGAATGGTTATATTGCTGGGGTCAATGGGGATAGGGGAGGTTGGTGGGTGACAGGGAGAGGGTAAAAGGTGGCGACACGTGTCTGGATAGTTACATACACCATTTTTTCAAGGCTCTCCTTCACAACACAGTTGCTCTGTACGTGGAAATCTTCAAAGTGGGAGGAGGGTCTGTTCGGGTGGGTGGAGTTCAAGGTCAGTATAAACGGCTGACGAAAGCAATACCCTCATGATCATGAGGCAACGGGATGAGAACCATTCTCAGCCGTCTTCTCCTCTCCATGGTGCAGCCCACACGGCAGCAGCTTTGCTCCTGGCTCATGGGTCCCGCAACATGGAGATCACAGCAAGGCCGGCAGCCTTGTGGGAAAATACCCAGAGCCTGGAATCAGCCTGGTGAACCGTGGTTACAATCCCTTTATGTGGGGCCTTTCCTTCCCTGGATAAGGAGACGGACAGGACAGACAATACTCCAGGTGAAGGCTCACCCAGGCTGCAGGCAACTGCTGCCAGACCCCTTTAATCCCACACTCTATCTCTCTTGCAATGAAGGGAGGTTTGCCAGCTGCCTCCTTACCTGCTGGCTGCCTGGACAGGGGCAGCCAGGTCCCTTTGCCTGTCTACCCGTCTCACTATCGCACCACCTGGGAAAGACTCTCATTTACTATTCCTCAGGGCCACAGTGGACAACCTGACACTTTTGACCTTCATCCTGATCACTCATTTGGCCTGTCCAACTCCCCTTGAGGCCTCTTGGTGTGGTCCTCATGTCTGCGCCAGCTCTGCAGCTGTGGCTGCCATGTGCTCACCAGGACGTGACCCCGAGCCTGACCTAGGACAGCACCCCCCGAGGTGTATCTCCCTGCACTGGCGGAGGGTGCAGGGGAACGCGGTAATGGTGCATCCTCTGAGGATTCTGAGGCATCATCCTCGGTGGGGCGATTGGTGCTGACTCTGTGGATGGTCTCCTTTTTGGGCCTCCCTTCAGCACAGGCAGGGTCCTATTCCTCCCTGGCTAGCTCGGCAGACTCTCCTTGGGGTGAGGATTCTGCTGTTGGGCAGGCTGCTGCCTCTGGCCTTGTCCCTCTCCCTCCTGCCGTGCGGGTTCTTGCCCTGCAGACAAACAGAGGGAGCGGGCATGGGGGCAGTAGGGGGGAGTGGAGAGGGTAGCCTGGTGGTCATGGGGATTGGGGTCAGGGTGGTTGGTCGGGGGTTGAAGGGGCAGTCGAGGCTAGCTGGGGGGTTATTTGGGTAGTCAGGGGTCAGTGGGTAGTTGGGGGGGTGGGGAGGGTGATTGGGGGCAGGCAGTAGTTGGGTGGTTGAGGGGTGGGGTCAGGTGACCCAGTGTTGGGTGTAGTTGAGGGTGGGGGTTCAGACAAATTTAGCTACACAGTTCAGGCCCGGGGGCAGGTGTGAAAAGCCCTCCTGCCCGCGAGTGGCCCCCGAACGCAATTTCACGTTGGCTGGCCAATGAAAGGCCAACTGGTGTGAAACGTGCGCTGAGAAAGGCTTAGCAATGCCAAGGAGAGGCAATGCAGGGAGAAGGTGGCCACCGAGAAAAGGGAGGGTGTGGGCGTGTGCCCCCTGAAGGCTGAGGGCTGCTGTGGAGCTGTCTCAGGGAGCCACAGTAATTCAAAGATGAAAAGAGCACAATAAACTGCTGCGGACTGTGGCAATCCAGTAAATGCAGCAGACGGCAGAGCAGATCATCCCTCAAACACCTTCCTTTATTTTATTTAATCCCAGACATTTCATCCTGCAGTCAAGGCCGCCTGGCCATTTAGCCTTTCGTCAACCATGAATGTGGACGAGCCAGGTAAAATCGCTGACTAGTGGCTCCTTACCGGGCTTCATTGCCCCCTTAATTGTCAGCGGGTGGGCTTCCGACTCCCGTGTGCGCCTCCCCGGACATAATGTTGCGTGCCCGACGCCATCTTGCCTGATTTCTGGGTCAGGCGCACACACGTACAAACAGTGTAAAATTCTGGCCAGGGAAATTCCTGCGCAGTTCCCGCATGGTCAGTGCGTTGGGCTTCCAAGGGGTCCCGCGGCGCATCTCCCAGGCTGCCTCCGGGGCACGAACATCTGGGCAGATGTTTTCCTAACCCAAAGCCCTCACCCTCCCACACATCCATCGTTAGAAATTACATTGCTGAGATTGAACCTCTTACACCACAGGGGCTGCAGCAGGTCAAGAAGGCAGCTCACCATCATCTCCCCAAGGGGCAACAAGGGATGGGAAACAAACACTGGCCCAGCCAGTAACACCCACATCCCCCGAGAACAAATTTTAAAAAAATCCCATGATTTAATAACCGTCTAGGATGTTATTCCTTAAATAACCCGCGCTGTTTGCTCACTGCCAGTTTTTTTCTGGTTATACAGAAACCGCTTTCCACATACAACTAATTAATTCACCTCAGCATCTGAAACATTTCGTAATGAGGGAAAATTTGGGGCAGAATGTTATGTCCCGTGGGCAGGCACATCCCCGATGCGCTCGAGCGTGAAATAGCGCATGATGACATCATCGCGCACTTGCCTGATAGTTCGGTCGGCGGGCACACACGAGAGTTGGCAGCATGCCCGCGGACAATTAAGAGGCCTATTAAGGCCATTAAGCTTTCAATTGACGGCGATATTTCGCTGCCCGTCCAACGTTATGTTTGGCAGACGGGCAAATCAGCCAGGCAGCCTGTTGCATTTTTAATGAAACTTCATCCAAGGGCAGAATGAGGTTCTCGATATTAATCTAAAATAAAACTAAACGTGTTTGGGCAGAATTTTTGTCTCCAGGGAGCTTTCATTCCGCTGCTCTGTATCTTCCCACGAGAATAGCGATTACACTGGAACTGAATCCTTGGCCTTAACCCAGGATAATTCAGCGCCATGTTAATAGAGTACTTTACTGTTGGAGATGTCTAGCCGATGCCATATGCTCATCTGTCTGAACAGGTGGATGTAAAACATCCCATCCCACTATTTGGAAATAACATCTTGGAATTCTCTTCTTATCCTGATCAACATTCATTGTTGGACCAGCACCAACAAACAAATCAACAGGCGTAAAAACAAAAAGCTAAAAGCTACTGCGGATGCTGGAAATCCAAAACAAAAACAGAATTACCTGGAAAAACTCAGCAGGTCTGGCAGCATCGGTGGAGAAGAAATCAGTTAACGTTTCGAGTCTTCATGGCCCTTCGGCAGAACTGAGTATAGTTAGGAGAAAGATGAAATATAAGCTGGTCTAAGGTGGGGGGCAGGGGGAGAGAGAAGTTGAGGGTGGGATGATTGTGGAGATAAGCAAACAGTGATAGGAGCAGATAATCAAAAGATGTCACAGACAAAAGGATCAAAGAGGTGTTGAAGGTGGTGATATTATCTAAGAAAAGTGCTAATTAAGAATGGAAGGCAGGATACTCAAGGTACAGCTCTAGTGGGGGTGGGGTGGAAAGACTGATAAAGTTTTAGATTTAGATTCAAAAATAATGGAAATAGGTGGGAAAAGAAGAATCTATATAAATTATTGAAAAAAAAGGGAGGGGGGAGAAACGGGGTGGGGATGGGGGGAGGGGGAGTTTAAGATCTAAAGTTGTTGAACTCAATATTCAGCCCGGAAGGCTGTAAAGTGCCTAATCGGAAGATGAGGTGCTGTTCCTCCAGTTTGCGTTGGCCTTCACTGGAACAATGCAGCAAGCCAAGGACAGACATGTAGGCAAGAGAACAGGGTGGAGTGTTAAAATGGCAAGCGACAGGGAGGTTTGGGTCTTTCTTGCGGACAGACCGCAGGTGTTCTGCAAAGCGGTCGCCCAGTTTGCGTTTGGTCTCTCCAATGTAGAGGAGACCGCATTGGGAGCAACGAATGCAGTAGACTAAGTTGGGGGAAATGCAAGTGAAATGCTGCTTCACTTGAAAGGAGTGTTTGGGCCCTTGGACGGTGAGGAGAGAGGAAGTGAAGGGGCAGGTGTTGCATCTTCTGCGTGGGCATGGGGAGGTGCCATAGGTGGGGGTTGAGGAGTAGGGGGTGATGGAGGAGTGGACCAGGGTGTCCCGGAGGGAATGATCCCTATGGAATGCCGCCAGGGGGGGTGAAGGGAAGATGTGTTTGGTGGTGGCATCATGCTGGAGTTGGCGGAAATGGCGGAGGATGATCCTTTGAATGCAGAGGCTGGTGGGGTGATAAGTGAGGACAAGCACAGAATCCACAGGCTTTAACCAGACACCAGGCAAAGCATTTTCACCTTACAAATTCAAAATGAGGTTCCTTTCACTTTGGTTCCTGTGCAGCCGGTTGAAGGCTTACAGCTGCTTTAATGTTACATTGCCTCTGTCCTGCACACACAAAACTACCATCTGTTATACCCAATCTTTGAATGTAAATTCTAATGAATGTAATCAACAGGTGGTCTATCCGATTTGCTGCTTGTGGGATCTTACTGTTCTCATGCAGCTGTTAAAGTGTACAATATTATTGGAATTTTATTTTAAATAGTGGTTTAGTCTGTGTGTGTGTGTTAATTGGATTACAGCCAGCTAGTCTGGGTGCTTTGATGTACAGTAGTTCTGAGATGTAAGCGAGGTAGAGGGGCATTTGCATTTTGTTGAATAGAGCCTTCAAGAAGGTGAGTGAAATCTGTCACCTAGCTAGCAGAGACCAAGCAATGTTTATATTACTAATAAAATTGGAACTAGGAAAGGGGTTTTATTGTTAGAAGAGGTGGAGTTGAAAGGGGCTGGTGATACAATGAGAATTTACATTCAAAGATTGGGTATAACAGATGGTAGTTTTGTGTGTGCAGGACAGAGGCAATGTAACATTAAAGTAGCTGTAAGCCGACAACTGTCTGCACAGGAACCAAAGTGAAAGGAACCTCATTTTGAATTTGTAAGGTGAAAATGCTTTGCCTGGTTTCTGGTTAAAGTCTGTGGATTCCTGTTGCTTTAGTGGGGATTAGTCTGGGGATTGTTAAAAGTTGCGGTTGTAGTAATTTGTAACCGTGTGTCTATATTTAACTTGTATAAATTAATAAATGTCTCATATAATTTGATATAAAAACCTCTCGAGAGCTGCTGGCTTGATTCCTAAATTTAGAGCTGCCTCTCAACATACCACTTAAAAATATAGGTTATGACAGTTGTTGAAAGTTTCCCTCTGGGAGTTTTAAATAACTCCGCCTTTCCCACCGGCTGTGTCCTAACACTGTGCACAAATTGGCTGCCATATCACTAACTATAATTACTATTACTATTGAATAGTAAGTGATTACTATTATGGTCACTCCTTCCGAAGGGTTCCTTCACCTTAAGCACCCCTGCTGGAATCAGCCCCCACCCCCAACCCCGCTGGAATCACCCCCACCCCCAACCCCGCTGGAATCACCCCCACCCCCACTCCCGCGCCCGCTGCAATCACCCCCACCCCCAACCCCGCTGGAATCACCCCCACCCCCAACCCCGCTGGAATCACCCCCCACCCCCACTGGAATAACCACCCCACCCCCGCCCCCCAAAACCCAACCCCAGTGGAATCAACACCCCCCCAGCCCCACCCCCCACTGGAATCACCCCCCCACCACCACTCCCACACCCACTGGAATCACCCCCCCACCACCACTCCCACACCCACTGGAATCACCCCCCAGCCCCACCGCCGCCCCCTTTGGAATCACCCCCTACCCCCGCTGGAATCACCCCCCCTCCCCCACCCCGCCCCAACCCCTACCCCCACTGGAATCAAACCCCCCCACCCACACCCCCCACTGGAATCACCCCCCAACCCACACCCCCCACTGGAATCACCCCCGCACCCACACCCCCCACTGGAATCACCCCCCAACCCCCACCCACACCCCCACTGGAATCACCCCCCAACCCCCACCCACACCCCCACTGGAATCACCCCCCAACCCCCACCCCCACCCTCACTGGAATCACCCCCCAACCCCCACCCACACCCCCACTGGAATCACCCCCCAACCCCCACCCCCACCCTCACTGGAATCACCCCCCAACCCCCACCCACACCCCCACTGGAATCACCCCCCAACCCCCACCCCCACCCTCACTGGAATCACCCCCCAACCCCCACCCCCACCCTCACTGGAATCAAACCCCCCCACCCACACCCCCCACTGGAATCACCCCCCCACCCACACCCCCCACTGGAATCACCCCCCAACCCCCACCCCCACCCTCACTGGAATCAAACCCCCCCACCCACACCCCCCACTGGAATCACCCCCCCACCCACACCCCCCACTGGAATCACCCCCCAACCCCCACCCACACCCCCACTGGAATCACCCCCCAACCCCCACCCCCACCCTCACTGGAATCAAACCCCCCCCACCCCCACAGGAGTCAACCCCCCACCCCCACCCCCCATCCCCACCCCCACTGGAATCACCCCCAACCCCACCCCCCACCCCCACTGGAAACAACCCCTCACTCCAACCCCCCACCCCCACCCCCACTGGAATCACCCCCAACCCCAACCCCCACTGGAATCAACCCCCCACCCCCACCCCCGATGGAGTCCCCCGTCCATATGGGTGGGAATATACGCTGAGGTGTTTCACAGGGACGTTGTGCAGCTCTCACCAGGGGAACCTGTTGCACTTCAAGGTTGAAGGGCACTGGGGGTCAGGGGCAAGGGCAGCCCTGCCACTGAATATAGCACACAAACATTCGGGGTGGTGTTGGGGGGGTGGGTGAGGGAAGCAGCCACACATCAGGGAAACCTGTATAAAGTGACCATTCCTCTGCAGCTGAGACAGTTCAGGTGCAGCCACATTGATATGTTTGGAGTCGGGTCTCTAGCTTCTCTGCTCACTCGAGCAACACAGAGGCATCAAAGTGTCACCAAACGCCCCAGAGCTTTTCACCCCTCGGGCACAGACTGCAAACTAATGAGCATTTTAGTGAACTGTAGAACAGTTGGACGACTGGGCAAGTTGTACAATCTCCTTGCTAAATCTGCCCATGGGGCAGTCACTGGTGGTGGTGCTCACAGCCCCTTTGCAACGTCATCATCCCGGTTTGGACCTGTCTCTCCCATGGTAACAGTGCAGCCTTGAATGTGGGTTAGGAGAATGCCTGTGCCTGAGCTGAGGTCACAGCCTGCAGTCCAGTGGACAAAGCTGCTGCCAATCGGTCAGATGGAGTGGGGCAGAGGTGGGTGGGGTATTGGGCAGCCATGCAGCGCACTAAACTGTGGCCATCCAAGTGGTGACCAGCACTCTCCGGGATGTGTGAAGGGGCCTTCAGATTTAACCAAGAGAGGTTAAGTTATTAGGTCTTATTAGGTTCTTGATTGGTAAGGGGATCAAAGGTTACGGGGCAAAGGCGGGAGAATGGGTTTGAGAAACTTATCAGCCATGATTGAATGGCGGAGCAGACTCGATGGGCAAAATGGCCTAATTTCTGCTCCTATGTCTTATGGTCTTATTAAGTTCTTAGTGCAAAAATAAAAATACCTGGAAAAACTCAGCAGGTCTGGCAGAACTGTTGAAGAGTCATACGGACTCGAAACGTTAACTGTGTTCCTCTCCGCAGATGCTGCCAGACCTGCTGAGTTTTTCCAGGTATTTTTAATTTTATTTTTGTATTGGATTTCCAGCATCCGCAGTTTTTTGCTTTTATCTTAGGTCCTTAGTGCACCCATACTAACCCAGGCATCTCTCTCTTTCATCCTACATCAGGATTATGGAGCCTGGTGAATTAGCTGTATGCCCATTGGCTCACAGAGAGTTGGGATGACGGTGGAGAGAGTGACTGAGGCACCTGGCTGTGCAGAGGGAGGAGCAGCACCCTCTGCAAGAAGGTTCAGCACATGCTGCAGAAGAGCCACAATGAGCTGTCACTGGTCAGTGCTGAGCTAGACCCAGGGTCTACAGACACCGTCTTTCATTCCTGCAGATGACGGAGATCCAGTGTTGCTGAAGACTGAACATGTCCAGAGAACTGGTCAGTCACATCTGCCCCAGCTGCTGCAGGATTTGGAGCCACAGGGACATGGAGGGCATCCACTGCCACTGGCTGTGAAAGTGACCCCGGTGCTCGATTTCTACACCAGTCGCTCCTTTCAGGGCCCCACAGGTGACCTCTGTGGGATCTCACAAGCCTCCACCCACAAACCCCAGGACGTTGGTAGAGGGGGATTCAGTGATGGTAATGCCATTGAATGTCAAGGGGTGATGGTTAGATTCTCTCTTGTTGGAAATGGTCATTGCCTGACACTTGTGTGGCACGAATGTTACTTGTCAGCCCAAGCCTGGATATTGTCCAGGTCTTGCTGCATTTGGACATGGACTACTTCAGTATCTGAGGAGTTGCAAATGGTGCTGAACATTGTGCAATCATCAGCGAACATCCCCACTTCTGACCTTATGATGGAAGGAAGGTCATTGATGAAGCAGCTGAAGATGGTTGGGCCGAGGACACTATCCTGAGGAACTCCTGCAGTGATGTCCTGGAGCTGAGATGACTGGCAATTTTCCTCATAGCCGGGTAGATGCCAGTGTTGTAGCTGTACTGGAACAGCTTGGCTAGGGGCGCGGCAAGTTCTGGAGCACAAGTCTTCAGCACTATTACCAGAATATTGTCAGGGCCCATAGCCTTTGCAGTATCCAAATGGCTCTGTTTTCAAAATTGGTGAGGAGTTTGATTTCGGGCATTCCTCCCCCGATCTGTGACCTCTCCCTCTTGTTCTGTGCCAACTTGTCCTGCATGGACAGAGATGGAGAAAGTGTAAGCAGGATGCCTTCCAGGCCAGATGATAGGTATGCCTGGCCTGTGTGGGTGGTGAGTGGTCCTATGGATGGGATGAGGACAATGACGGTGAGTGTGAGAGAGTGAATGGTGATATCCCTTGTACTGCAGTGAATGAGGGCCCTGTGGATGTGTAATGGGTTTGTGAGTGTGTGTGTTGGGAGTGATGGAAAGAGTGGCTTTACCCTGGCGGGACAGAGGAGATCATTCATCCTTTTGCGGCACTGGGTGGCTGTCCTCTTTTGAAGGGTATTGGCACTGACCACCGCTGCCACTGCCTCCCAAGCCGGGTTGGTGTTGTCACTGCCCATCCTGCGGCCAGGGCAGGGGTATAGGACATAAACAAAAAAACCTGGAAAAACTCAGCAGGTCTGACAGCATCTGCGGAGAGGAACACAGTTAACGTTTCGAGTCCGTATGACTCTTCAACAGAACTAAGGAAAAATGGAAAAGAGGTGAAATATAAGCTGGTTTAAGGTGGGGTGGGACAAGTAGAGCTGGATAGAGGGCCAGTGATAGGTGGAGATAACCAAAAGATGTCACAGACAAAAAGACAAAGAGGTGTTGAAGGTGGTGATATTATCTAAGGAATGTGCTAATTAAGGGTAGAAAGCAGGACAAGCAAGGTACAGATAGCCCTAGTGGGGCTGGGGTGGGGTGAAGGGATCGAAATAGGCTAAAAGGCAGAGATAAAACAATGGATGGAAATATACTTAAAAATAATGGAAATAGGTGGGAAAAGAAAAATCTATATAAATTATTGGGAAAAAAAGTGGGGGAGGATTGGAAAGGGGGTGGGGATGGAGGAGAGAGTTCATGATCTAAAGTTGTTGAACTCAATATTCAGTCCGGAAGGCTGTAAAGTGCCTAGTCGGAAGATGAGGTGCTGTTCCTCCAGTTTGCATTGAGCTTCACTGGAACAATGCAGCAAGCCAAGGATGGACATGTGGGCATGAGAGCAGGGTGGAGTGTTGAAATGCCAAGCGACAGGGGGGTCTGGGTCACGCTTGCAGACAGACCGAAGGTGTTCCGCAAAGCGGTCACCCAGTCTGCGTTTAGTCTCTCCAATGTAGAGGAAACCGCATTGGGAGCAATGAATGCAGTAGACTAAATTGAGGGAAGTGCAAGTGAAATGTTGCTTCACTTGAAAGGAGTGTTTAGGCACTTGGACGGTGAGGAGAGAGGAAGTAAAGGGGCAGGTGTTGCACCTTCTGCGGTTGCATGGGAAGGTGCCGTGGGAGGGGGTTGAGGTGTAGGGGGTAATGGAGGAGTGGACCAGGGTGTCCCGGAGGGAACGATCCCTGCGGAATGCCGCCAGGGGGGGTGAAGGGAAGATGTGTTTGGTGGTGGCCTCATGCTGGAGTTGGCGGAAATGGCGGAGGATGATCCTTTGAATGCGGAGGCTGGTGGGGTGATAAGTGAGGACAAGGGGGACCCTATCATGTTTCTGGGAGGGAGAGGAAGGCATGAGGGCGGATGCGCGGGAGATGGGCTGGACACGGTTGAGGGCCCTGTCAACCACCGTGGGTGGAAAACCTCGGTTAAGGAAGAAGGAAGACATGTCAGAGGAACTGTTTTTGAAAGTGGCATCATCAGAACAGATGCGACGGAGGCGAAGGAACTGAGAGAATGGGATGCAGTCCTTACAGGAAGCGGGATGTGAGGAGCTGTAGTCGAGGTAGCTGTGGGAGTCGGTAGGCTTGTAATGAATATTGGTGGACAGTCTATCACCAGAAATTGAGACAGAGAGGTCAAGGAAGGGAAGGGAAGTGTCAGAGATGGACCATGTGAAAATGATGGAGGGTTGGAAATTGGAAGCAAAATTAATAAATATTTCCAGGACCAGACGAGAGCATGAAGCAGCACCGAAGTAATCATCGATGTACCGGAGAAAGAGTTGTGGGAGGGGGCCGGAGTAGGACTGGAACAAGGAATGTTCCACATACCCCATAAAGAGGCAGGCATAGCTGGGGCCCATGCGGGTACCCATAGCCACACCTTTTATTTGGAGGAAGTGAGAGGAGTTAAAGGAGAAATTGTTCAGTGTGAGAACAAGTTCAGCCAGACGGAGGAGAGTAGTAGTGGATGGGGATTGTTCGGGCCTCTGTTCAAGGAAGAAGCTAAGGGCCCTCAGACCATCCCGGTGGGGGATGGAGGTGTAGAGGGATTGGACGTCCATGGTGAAGAGGAAGTGGTTGGGGCCAGGGAACTGGAAATTGTTGGTATGATGTAGGGTGTCAGAGGAATCACGGATGTGGGTGGGAAGGGACTGGACAAGGGGAGAGAGAATGGAGTCAAGATAGCAAGAAATGAGTTCCGTGGGGCAGGAACAGGCTGACACGATCGGTTTGCCGGGACAGTCCTGTTTGTGGATTTTGGGTAGGAGGTAGAAGCGGACCGTCCGAGGTTGGGAGACTATCAGATTGGAAGCTGTGGAAGGAAGATCACCAGAGGAGATGAGGTCAGTGACAGTCCTGGAAACAATGGCTTGATGTTCAGTGGAGGGGTCATGGTCCAGGGGGAGGTAGGAGGAAGTGTCTGCGAGTTGACACTCAGCCTCTGCGAGGTAGAGGTCAGTGCGCCAGACAACAACAGCACCAAAACAAAATCAGAAATACCTGGAAAAACTCAGCAGGTCTGGCAGCATCGGCGGAGAAGAACAAAGTTGATGTTTCGAGTCCTCATGACCCTTCAACAGAACTAAGTAGAAATAGGAAAGGGGTGAAATATAAGCTGGTTTAAGGTTGGGGGGGCGGGGGGGGAAGAAGGGCCCCTTCTTCAATAGCACCACCCTTGTCAGCGGGTTTGATGACAATGTCAGGGTTGGACCTGAGAGAACGGAGTGCAGTAAGTTCAGAGAGAGACAGGTTAGAGTGGGTGAGAGGAGCAGAGAAATGGAGACGACTAATGTCACACCGACAGTTCTCAATGAAAAGATCAAGAGAAGGTAAGAATCCAGAGGGAGGGTCCAGGTGCTTTTATCATAGGGGTATAGGACATTCCCGGCGGGATTCCACTGGATCCAAAACAGGTTCCAGAGATGCGTCGCTGAAGCAGGGTCTGCAGTCTTTTTGCCTGCTGGGGCCATCCTGTTTTCCAATCAGCAGTTGTGGTCTGGAAACACTGAGGTGTGTGCTTAGTGCTGGATGTTAAGTATGGTGCCCAGCGTGATGAAGCAGTGCGGTGATGGCAGGCGGGAGAATGAAAGCCCACCCACCATAGAAATGGCACATTTCCCGGGAGCCAATAAAGAATGTGGTGGGTTTGGGATGATGCTGTGTAAAAACCCGCCATTGCGGCCAGCGGGTTACCAGCCCACTACTGCACATAACGCAAATCTGGGACAGTTCCACCCATTATATCAATGTAAACTCTTTCACTTCCCTGCTTTGTTTTAGTGCCAGTGTCACTTTCTTAAAGTGCCACTTTTTTTTTGCTTTAGTACTTTTATTTAATTTGCCTCTGCTGGTGCTTCTCCAAACTGGGACAACCCTTTGAATATTACGCCCAGATCTCATTCTCTGTAGGTACACTGGATGGTTAGTACATTTCCAAAAAAAACCTGGTTTGTTCGATTTGACTTCTGATTGATTCTGATTGATCTTCGATCTATTTCTTAAGGGTAAGATGCTCGTTCTCTTGGACACTGTGGGCAGAGTTTCCTGCCTGGTGTGCGGGTGCTTGCCCGATACTCTCGAGCATGAAATAGCGCAGGATGACACTGGGCGTGTCTCAACATCATCGCACACTTGGAGATATTTCAGTCAGCGGGAGTGCACAGGAGTTGTCAGCGTGCCCTCTGGCAATTAACAGGCCTAGTAAGGCCATTAATCAATTAATTCACCGCTACTTTTCGCTGCCTGTCCAATGTTATAGTTGGCGGGCGAGCAAATCGGCCAGGTGGCCTTTGGACTTTTGAGGAAACCTCATCCAAGGGGGGGATGAGGTTTCCGAGATCAAGTTTTTTTTAAAATGAAAATGTTTTGACTGAATTTTTATCATCGACACATTTGGGGTCACTGCTTTCAATGTGTGGAAATTTTTTCTGGGATTTTGAAATCTTTATTTTTAATTTTTAAACACTTCAGCTCCTCGGGACAGCTCTCTGCCTCCAGGGAGCTTTCATTCCGCGCCCACCCTGTGCCCGCACTGACTTCAGCACTCACCCTCCTCCTGCCCCCCGACCCTGGCACGTGGTTCACACCAGCTGGTCAGTAATTGGCCAGCCAGAATCAAGTTGGGGTTGGGGTCCAGTCGCGGGTAGTGGGCCGTTTCCTGGCTGCCCCCCCCAGGCTTGCCCACTGTACCCACCCGATGGCCTCAAACGCCTGCCCTGCCTGTGTCAGGGCAGCTGGTACAAAGGGCACTGGGACGGTCACCTGAAAGTCTGGCTTCTCTGTTGGGACTGACCCTGAGGGTTTATTTACCTTGTTGAAGAGCAAAGCAGGCACGTGTAGCATTGTACTATCGGCACAGGCAAACCAGGCCTGAGTCGTGCCTGGGACAGGAAGCAGCATCGCCTTGGACAAGTCAAACGGCCGTCTCCTGGCAGGAGTAAAAGGGTTTGGAATGTAGCAGTTATGGAAGCTGCTAAGTCACTCAAACCATGTGTGTTGCCCAACAGCCAAGTTTTACAAAACTGTGGTTCCAAATTTACTTCATTAACTGGTACTTAACCAAACTGGAATGATGAGTAAAACATTGACTCAGTGACAGTATTTCTGTAGCCTAGTCAGGAGATACAGGATGCCCATTGTATATTCATTATGTTTAATTGTATGCGTCACTATAGACACATATTGAATCGATCACCAGAGGGATACTCGCATCTGGGAAAGTTACCACTAAGTCCATGGTTACCATCTCAGTCATGGGAGGTGACCCCTCCTGCAGCACCACCCCCACCCCCTCCTCACCATAAGGGCTGTGGAAGCCCATGAACCCCCATTGCATTCTCCACCATAACAGACTGGCTTTATTCTCAGCCCAGGGTCAAGATGGTAGCTTGTTCAGGCATGCCCTGTCACCCTGTTGACCAGCCTGCGTATCCTTCCTACTGCTTCACATGGTCCAGGGGATACGGTCCAGAGATGAAACAACTGAGGCTGGGATTCAATCCAGCCTGCCTTTTGAGGGAACAGGGTAAACAGGCCAAGATGTGTTTCTAGGAACAGGAAAAATGATGTAGGTGTAAAGAATGATGGTGAGCTAAGAGGTGGAAGGGCTGCTTTAACTTGAGGCTTATCTTTATTCCAAATAGGTCTTTAAGAGATGGAGGAAGAGATATTTTTGCTAGTAGAGAACCCGCTCAAGAGATGGCCAGGCAAGTAACTCCAGCAGAGGGTTTGTGCCTGTGGCTGCCCAAGGCCAAGAGGCTGGTGCAGTGGAAAGTCTTGGAAAATGAACACTCGAGGTTCACAGAGGGATCCAGACTGACAGATGTGGCACAGGAGACATTGGTGGCACTGAGTGATCTGGGGGAGAGATGCCATCGCGCCACAAGGTGCCAAGAGACCCTCCAGGGCAACCCACAGGAGAGGAGGGGGAGCAAGTGGCCAGGGAGGTCAACCCCTGGAGCTTGAGCCAAGGACCAATGCCACCAGGAGTCTAATGGCCGCACACAGGTGGTCGAGGCGAGTGCCTATCTTCACATCACATCCCACTATCCACCATATTACAGTCGCCATGGAGACGTTCATGGAATTTTCTAGCCCCACAGTGTTGGGGGCATTAAATCCCACTCGTGTAAAATTCCACTTAAAGGGAACTCACAGCAAAGCTAAAACTCCCACTGAGAATTGGCCTTTCTTTGACCCAGCCTTTCCAAACTCAGGAAAGGAAGCCCATTGCCAGCTCTCAAGTAACCTTTCCAGCTTTATCCATCTTTCCCTTTCTCCAGTGATCCTGTGCTTGAATCTTCTTTTCCTGCACCTGAGCTTCTGACCTACCCTTGCATTTCTGCCTCACTGAACCAGGAGCTGCACCCTTATAGCCAGGGCTTCCATTTTCACATTCCTATCCTCTGGCTAGAATAAAAAGATATTTGGGTGGGGTTTTAGTTTTAGAAAAATAAATGTCCTCGTCAATAACTGAGTAACCTTTTCCAAAATAGTCAAGCCACATTTTTCAAATGTATTTGTTGGTTTGGCAAGGCTGCATAATCCAACCACATACACCTCCTTTCAGCTTGAGAGTCAAAAACACAGGAATTAACCAGCCCATGTGACCTATTTTACAACATCTGCTTGACATGATACATTTTCAGATCATGACTTTTGGAACAACTTGTACTTCTGGGCAGGCTTAATGGAGGCTCTAAACAAGCAAAGGCTGTTGTATTTTTTTATTCGTTCATGGGATGTGGATGTCACTGACTAGGCCAGTATTAATTGTCCATCCCTAATTGCCCTTGAGAAGGTGGTGGTGAGCTGTCTTCTTGAGCCGCTGCAGTCCATGTGGTGTAGGTACACCCACAGTGCTGTTAGGGAGGGAGTTCCAGGATTTTGACCCAGCGGCAGTGAAGGAACGGCCGATATATTTCCAAGTCAGGGTGATGAGTGGCTTGGAGGGGAACTTTCAGGTGGTGGTGTTCCCATCGATCTGCTGCCCTTGTCCTTCTAGATGGTAGTGGTCGTGGGTTTGGAAGGTGCTGTCTAAGGAGCCTTGGTGAATTCCTGCAGTGCATCGTGTAGATGGTACACACTGCTGCTACTGTGCGTCGGTGGTGGAGGGAGTGCATGTTTGTGTATGTGGTGCCAATCAAGTGGGCTGCTTTGTCCTGGATGGTGTTGAGCTTCTTGAGTGTTGTGGGAGCTGCACTCATCCAGGCAAGTGGGGAGTATTCCATCACACTCCTGACATGTGCCTTGTTGATGGTGGATAGGCTTTGGGGAGTCAGGAGGTGAGTTACTCTCCGCACAGTCCGTAGCCTCTGACCTGCTCTAGCAGCAATAGTATTTATATGGCTAATCCAGTTCAGTTTCAGGTCAATGGTAACCCCAAAATGTGGATTATATAGGATTCAGTGATGGTAATCTCTTGTGGGAGATGGTCATTGCCTGGCACTTGTGTGGCGCGAATGTTACTTGCAACTTATCAACCCAAGCCTGAATGTTGTCCAGGTCTTGCTGCATTTGGACATGGACTGCTTCAGTATCTGAGGAGTTGCGAATGGTGCTGAACATTGTGCAATCATCAGCGAACTTATGATGGAGGAAAAGTCATTGATGAAGCAGCTGAAGATGGTTGGGCCGAGGACACTACCCTGAGGAACTCCTGCAGTGATGTCCTGGAGCTGAGATGATTGACCTCCAACAACCACAACCATCTCCCTTTGTGCTAGGTATGACTCCAAACAGCAGAGAGTTTTCCCCTGATTCCCATTGACTCCAGTTTTGCTAGGGCTCCTTGATACCACACTCGGTCAAATGCTGCCTTGATGTCAAGGCCAGTCACTCTCACCTCACCTCAGGAGTTCAGCTCTTTTGTCCATGTTTGAACCAAGGCTGTAACGAGGTCAGGAGCTGAGTGGCCCTGGCGGAACCCAAACTGGGCATCAGTGAGCAGGTTATTGCTCAGCAGAAAAGTGTCACTGATAGCGCTGTCGATGACACCTTCCCTTACTTTACTGACGATGGAGAGTAGACTGATGGGATGGTAATTGGCTGGGTTGGATTTGTACTGCTTTTTGTGTACAGGACATACCTGGGCAATTTTCCACATAGCCGGGTAGATGCCAGTGTTGTAGCTGTACTGGAACAGCTTGGCTAGGGGTGCGGCAAGTTCTGGAGCACAAGTCTTCAGTACTATTGCTGGAATATTGTCAGGGCCCATAGCCTTTGCAGTATCCAGTGCCTTCAGCCGTTTCCTGATATCACGTGGAGTGAAACGAATTGGCTGAAGACTGGCATCTGTGATGCTGGGGACCTCAGGAAGAGGCTGAGATGGATCATCCACTTGGCACTTCTGGCTGAAGATTGTAGTAAATGCTTCAGCCTTATCTTTTGCACTGATGTGCTGGGCCCCTCCATCATTGAGGATGGGGATATTTGTGGATCCTCCTCCTCCAGTGAGTTGTTTAATTGTCCATCACCATTCACGACTGGATGTGGCAGGACTGCAGAGCTTAGATCTGATCCATTGGTTGTGGATCGCTTAGCTCTGTCTATCACTTGCTGCTTATGCTGTTTGACATGCAAGCAGTCCTGTGTTATAGCTTCACCAGGTTGACACCTCATTTTTCGGTTTGCCTGGTGCTGCTCCTGGCATGCCCTCCTACACCCTCCATCGAACCAGGGTTGATCCCCTGGATTGATGGTAATGGTAGAATGGGGGATATGCTGGGCCATGAGGTTACAGATTGTGTTCGAGTACAATTCTGCTGCTGCTGATGGCCCACAGCGCCTCATGGATGCCCAGTCTTGAGTTGCTAGATCTGTTTGAAATCTATCCCATTTAGCACGATGGTAATGCCACACAACACGATGGAGGATATCCTTAATGTAAAGGCAGAACTTTGTCTCCACAATGACTGTGCGGTGTTCACTCCTACTGATACTGTCATGGACAGATGCATCTGCAGCAGGCAGGTTGGTGAGGATGAGGTCAAGTGTGTTTTTCCCTCACCAGCTGCCGCAGACCCAGTCTAGCAGCTATGTCCTTTAGGACTCGGCCAGCTCGGTCAGTAGTGGTGCTACCGAGCCACTCTTGGTGATGGACATTGAAGTCCCCACCCAGAGTACATTCTGTGCCCTTGCCACCCTCAGTGATTCCTCCAAGTGATGTTCAACATGAAGGAGCACTGATTCATCGGCTGAGGGAGGGCGGTACGTGATAATCAGCAGGAGGTTTCCTTGCCCGTGTTTGACCTGATGCCCTGAGACTTCATGGGGTCCGGAGTCGATGTTGAGGACTCCCAGGGCAACTCCCTCCCGACTGTATACCACTGTGCCGCCACCTCTGCTGGGTCTGTCCTGCCGGTGGGACAGGACATACCCAGGGATGGTGATGGTGTCTGGGACATTATCTGTAAGGTATGATTCTGTGAGGATGACTATGTCAGGATGTTGCTGGACTAGTCTGTGAGACAACTCTCCCAATTTTGGCACTAGCCCCCAGATGTTAGTAAGGGAGGACTTTGCAGGGTTGAAAGGGCTGAGATTGCCATTGTTTCCAGTGTCTAGGTCAATGCTGGTTGGTTGGCCGGGTCTCATTCCTTTTCTGTGACTTTGTCATGGTTTGAAACACCTGAGTGTCTGGCTCGGACATTAAATGAAGCATTTAAGGTTCAACCACATTGCTGTGGGTCTGGAGTCATATGTAGGCCAGCCCAGGTAAGGACAACAGATTTCCCTTCCTAGGAGGTATTAGTGAACCAGATGGGTTTTTACAACAATTGACAAATAATTCATGGTCATCATTAGACCTTTAATTGCAGGTTTTAATTGAATTGAAATTATATCATCTGCCATGATGGGATTTGAACCCTGGTCCCCAGAGCTTTACCCTGGGTCTCAGGGTTACGAGTCCAGCAACAAGACCAAGACGGCATTACAAAAACAATTTTTGGCCTTCTCCCCATATTGTCCGCTCACACAACAGAGAATACCCATTACCAGCGATAACAGCCGAGTACAAACCCACCCCCCGACTCTGCTCAACCCCCCCGACACTGCTCACCCCCCTCCGACACAGCTCACCCCCCCCAGACACTGCTCACCCCCCCCCGACTCTGCTCACCCCCCCCAGACACTGCTCACCCCCCCCAGACACTGCTCACCCCCCCGACACTGCTCACCCTCCCCCCGACACTGCTCACCCCCCCCCCCCGACTCTGCTCACCCCCCCCCCCGACACTGCTCACCCCCCCCCGACACTGCTCACCCCCCCCCCCGACACTGCTCACCCCCCCCCGACACTGCTCACCCCCCCCGACACTGCTCACCCCCACCCGACACTGCTCACCCCCCCCCCCGACACTGCTCACCCCCCCCCCGACACTGCTCACCCCCCCCGACACTGCTCACCCCCCCCCCCGACACTGCTCACCCCCCCCCCCGACACTGCTCACCCCCCCCCCCGACACTGCTCACCCCCCCGACACTGCTCACCCCCCCGACACTGCTCACCCCCCCCCCGACACTGCTCACCCCCCCGACACTGCTCACCCCCCCCCCGACACTGCTCACCCCCCCCGACAGTGCTCACCCCCCCCCCGACACTGCTCACCCCCCCGACACTGCTCACCCCCCCCCCGACACTGCTCAACCCCCCCCCCGACACTGCTCACCCCCACCCGACTCTGCTCACCCCCCCCCCCCGACACTGCTCACCCCCCCCCCCGACACTGCTCACCCCCCCCCCCCGACACTGCTCACCCCCCCCCGACTCTGCTCACCCCCCCCCCGACACTGCTCACCCCCCCCCC
Source organism: Cetorhinus maximus (assembly GCF_964194155.1). Lineage (NCBI taxonomy): Eukaryota > Metazoa > Chordata > Chondrichthyes > Lamniformes > Cetorhinidae > Cetorhinus > Cetorhinus maximus. The sequence goes on along the minus strand of NW_027597204.1, from coordinate 2,968 downwards.
GACACTGCTCACCCCCCCCCCGACACTGCTCACCCCCCCCCGACACTGCTCACCCCCCCCCGACACTGCTCACCCCCCCCAACACTGCTCACCCCACCCCCGACACTGCTCACCCTCCCCCCGACACTGCTCACCCCCCCCCGACACTGCTCACCCCCCCCCCGACACTGCTCACCCCCCCCCAGACACTGCTCACCCCCCCCCGACACTGCTCACCCCCCCCCGACACTGCTCACCCCCCCCCGACACTGCTCACCCCCCCCAGACACTGCTCACCCCCCCCAGACACTGCTCACCCCCCCGACACTGCTCACCCTCCCCCCGACACTGCTCACCCCCCCCCCCCGACTCTGCTCACCCCCCCCCCCGACACTGCTCACCCCCCCCCGACACTGCTCACCCCCCCCCCCGACACTGCTCACCCCCCCCCGACACTGCTCACCCCCCCCGACACTGCTCACCCCCACCCGACACTGCTCACCCCCCCCCCCGACACTGCTCACCCCCCCCCGACACTGCTCACCCCCCCGACACTGCTCACCCCCCCCCCCGACACTGCTCACCCCCCCCCCCGACACTGCTCACCCCCCCCCCCGACACTGCTCACCCCCCCGACACTGCTCACCCCCCCGACACTGCTCACCCCCCCCCCGACACTGCTCACCCCCCCGACACTGCTCACCCCCCCCCGACACTGCTCACCCCCCCCGACAGTGCTCACCCCCCCCCGACACTGCTCACCCCCCCGACACTGCTCACCCCCCCCCGACACTGCTCAACCCCCCCCCCGACACTGCTCACCCCCCACCCGACTCTGCTCACCCCCCCCCCCCGACACTGCTCACCCCCCCCCCCGACACTGCTCACCCCCCCCCCCCGACACTGCTCACCCCCCCCCGACACTGCTCACCCCCCCCCGACACTGCTCACCCCCCCACGACACTGCTCACCCCCCCCGACACTGCTCACCCCCCGACACTGCTCACCCCCCCGACACTGCTCACCCCCCCCCGACTCTGCTCACCCCCCCCCGACACTGCTCACCCCCCCCCGACTCTGCTCACCCCCCCCCGACACTGCTCACCCCCCCCCGACTCCTGCACCCGTGCTCACCCCCCCCCCGACACTGCTCACCCCCCCCCCGACACTGCTCACCCCCCCCGACACTGCTCACCCCCCCCCGACACTGCTCACCCCCCCCCGACACTGCTCACCCCCCCCCGACACTGCTCACCCCCCCCCGACACTGCTCACCCCCCCCGACACTGCTCACCCCCCCCGACACTGCTCACCCCCCCCGACACTGCTCACCCCCCCCGACACTGCTCACCCCCCCCGACACTGCTCACCCCCCCCGACACTGCTCACCCCCCCCCGACACTGCTCACCCCCCCCCGACACTGCTCACCCCCCCCGACACTGCTCACCCCCCCCCGACACTGCTCACCCCCCCCCCGACACTGCTCACCCCCCCCGACACTGCTCACCCCCCCGACACTGCTCACCCCCCCTGCTCCCGACACTGCTCACCCCCCCGACACTGCTCACCCCCCCCCGACACTGCTCACCCCCCGACACTGCTCACCCCCCGACACTGCTCACCCCCCCACCCGACACTGCTCACCCCCCCCGACACTGCTCACCCCCCGACCCCCCGACACTGCTCACCCCCCCCCCCGACACTGCTCACCCCCCCCCCGACACTGCTCACCCCCCCCCCCGACACTGCTCACCCCCCCCCGACACTGCTCACCCCCCCCCCCGACACTGCTCACCCCCCCCCCGACACTGCTCACCCCCCCCCCGACACTGCTCACCCCCCCCCGACACTGCTCACCCCCCCCCCCGACACTGCTCACCCCCCCCCGACACTGCCCTCACCCCCCCCCGACACTGCTCACCCCCCCCGACACTGCACCTCACCCCCCCCCGACACTGCTCACCCCCCCCCGACACTGCTCACCCCCCCCCGACACTGCTCACCCCCCCCCGACACTGCTCACCCCCCCCCCGACACTGCTCACCCCCCCCCGACACTGCTCACCCCCCCGACACTGCTCACCCCCCCCCGACACTGCTCACCCCCCCCCGACACTGCTCACCCCCCCAGACACTGCTCACCCCCCCCGACTCTGCTCACCCCCCCCGACACTGCTCACCCCCCCCAGACACTGCTCACCCCCCCGACACTGCTCACCCCCCCGACACTGCTCACCCCCCCGACACTGCTCACCCTCCCCAGACACTGCTCACCCCCCCCCCCGACACTGCTCACCCCCCCCCGACACTGCTCACCCCCCCCCGACACTGCTCACCCCCCCCCGACACTGCTCACCACCCCCCGACACTGCTCACCCCCCCCCCCGACACTGCTCACCCCCCCCGACACTGCTCACCGCCCCCCGACACTGCTCACCCCCCCCGACACTGCTCACCACCCCCCGACACTGCTCACCCCCCGACACTCACCCCCCCGACACTGCTCACCCCCCCCCGACACTGCTCACCCCCCCCCCGACACTGCACACCCCCCCCCCCCCGACACTGCTCACCCTCCCCCGACACTGCTCACCCCCCCCAGACACTGCTCACCCCCCCCCCGACACTGCTCACCCCCCCCAGACACTGCTCACCCCCCCAGACACTGCTCACCCCCCCCAGACACTGCTCACCCTCCCCAGACACTGCTCACCCCCCCCCCGACACTGCTCACCCCCCCCGACACTGCTCACCCCCCCCGACACTGCTCACCCCCCCCAGACACTGCTCACCCCCCCAACACTGCTCACCCCCCCCCCGACACTGCTCACCCCCCCCGACACTGCTCACCCCCCCCCGACACTGCTCACCCCCCGACACTGCTCACCCCCCCCCCGACACTGCTCACCCCCCCCCGACACTGCTCACCCCCCCGACACTGCTCACCCCCCCCCCGACACTGCTCACCCCCCCCAGACACTGCTCACCC